>NC_056736.1:409807243-409954743 GCF_019279795.1 Protopterus annectens | reverse complement strand
AAAGGATTTGATTTTCTCACTGTTGTCCTTTAATGTTACTTGCTGATTACTCCACTGGACAAAATCTGACACACAGAATATCAGGAAGGAGTGGATGTGAAACCTGCATAAAAAAAATGTTGGCCAGTCATGGTTTGGCAGTGACAGTTTTAATGTGAGACCCATCATAATGGCCAGCCTTCTAGAATAACGAAGCTACCTGTTTGCTTTCACCTGCAGTAGAAACCTGAGAGAGAGTTACCATTTACCTTTCATAAACTAGACTGGGAGCTGTAACTACAGGCTTGGCTTTAATTACATCAGAAAATCACAAGAGAAAATTGTGAATGTAATGTATATCAGTAATTAGTGAAATGATCACATGTCATCAGGAAATCATGAAAATACTTGCAGAACAACTTTGAACAAACTTCAGAGTAAGAAAAGACTTGTCAATCTACTTTATAAGCAAGGTGAAACATCCATTGTGTAACTGCAGATATAACTACTACTACCATGAATAAAGTTATTGTCATATATGACGTTTTCATAGACTGAATCAAGGAAAACCTTATTATATCCATGCCATTCATGTTAAACATAGTATTAATATGTGAACACACAATAAGTTGTACTGGTACCAACTCTGGGCATCATGGAGGGGTGGCTGAACAAGATTCAAATAATTTTAGACACATCAATATAACCAGTATTCTATGTAAGTAATAGAGTGAGCTGTAATAGAACTCACCAAAAATAAAAAGGGGTTATATTTCTATTAAACATGGAACAGTATGAATGAGTTTAAGATGTTGCATTCTGAGCATTTTTAAGTGGTAACAGCAGCATTGATGAAGGCCTGACTGTGCATCCTGCCTGCCTTAACTTTAAGTCATTCAACAATGTTCAATGTAAGGGAATCATTAACAATCCATACAAAGTCCTGTGAGCAGAGCACTGACTTAATGGGATACAAGTCAGAGTGGTAGGTTACCCATCTGTATGATCTGGTTACCAGTGGTGCAACTCTTTTCCTTTGCTCCCAGAGTATTATTATTATTATTATTATTATTATTAATAACAATTAGTCAAACACTTAAACTACATACCAATGCAGTCATTCTGACAAAATGTCTGTCTTTGCATATAATGTAAATTTTGAACATTGTAAACTTGATGACATTTTAATTATATATTGTACTGGGTCTATATTAGATAATTGAACTTTCAAAAGTTCGATTGTCATATGGTCGACACCATATGATCGAACTTTTAAAAGTTTGAAAGTCTAATAAAAAAAATATACTACACAAATAACCTACCTGAATGTTTTAAGCAGAGGGGCAAGCCACCCTGCACCCCCTAAATCCCCCGCTCTTTAAATATACCAAGTCTGAGATTGCACTACAGTGCAGAAAAGGGAAATCTTCCCATTGCGTGCTGTACGGAGATCTTTGTTAAAATGTTCGAACTTTCAAAAATTCTGTCATATGGTGTCAACCATATGACAGTCGAACTTTTGAAAGTTCGATCATTTAATATAGACCCTATTATGCTATACACATTGTAAATATACCATTAATATAAATAATTGCAACCAGAATGTCAATTTTATTGTGTATAACACACAAATTCTTTATGTATTATCGAGAGGAAAAATTACATAAATCATGATTGCAAAATAAAAGGCCACATCATAAAAACAATGCCATCGTTAAAGATCCAGGGACAATAGTAGACCACATTGTAAACTTTTTTCTATGTGATTTCTGCAACTGTGCCTACTTGTGTAGCCCCCCCCCCCCAATCAGACAGTACCCATTTATTCCTCAGTTTATTTAATTTATGTGTATCTATTTATTTGATAAACTGATCCAAAGGCCTTTTTCAGCCATAACCTGGGCACAGTGTAGGTCACAGCTGTTTATAAAACTATACCCGTAATCAGTTTCAATAACACTAGCACAGCATAATGCAATTTACAGAGGATAGTAAAACGAACATTACCTGGGGTCAAGGTGAGAGCTGTCCTAGGTGGATCATCTTTCAGGCAGTCATAAGGGTACTTTTTTGCTCTCACTGGTATGCATGGAATGACAGCATTTATATATGGCTAGCCACACTCCCTGGCCTAGGAGACACATGGACCATATCACATCAGTGGCCCACAGTGCCATTCTCTTTCAAGTAAGTTTTTTCTGCACATTTACTATGGAGGCTGCTACCCATACTGGCATTTAGAGGTTCCTTTACAAATGTTGTTACACTGCCACTTTTCCCACTAGATCTGTAACAGTGAAGGAGGTGTACTGTGGAATTTGTGATATACATTTTGGATCTCTAAACTAGATTTCAGTAGTGAGTAAGAGAGCAGCCTTCTCAAAGCAGACAAGAGCTTCTAAATCACCCATTAGGTCGAAAAAGACACCTGGAAATAAGCAAAGCCAACGTCCCCTTTGATTTTTTATGTTATGTATTTTTCGAATGATAAAAGATACTTTAGGAATGAAGCATTTCTTGTTCAGTACTTGTACTGTCCAGGGAGAGAAGGAAAACTCATTGAGTGGAAAACACTCCAGCTGGTTGTACATCACTCTCGAGGCTGAAGGGCAGTGAGTCCCCCATCTCTAACACCATGTCCTTAGCCACTGACTAAACACTAACATTTTGTCTTAATGTCCACACACCATAATAGGGGGATGGAGGAGTTTGCTGAGCAGATGCATATTTTTTGCATACTAAGACATTTGATAATCCCATCATATCCTTCAGTTATCCAAAAGGAGGACCCTCTTAGATTGTTCTCTCCAACATAAACAGTAGACATGTCACACTTTTCCTTAATCCTGATTATCTTAGCTATGATGCCCACAATTTTGCCCCAAGCAGGCATGATACTTTCACAATCTCCTTGCATACTCCACTGGATTATGCATCTGTTGTACATGGAATGGAGTGATTACATTGCTGTGTGTTTGTACTTGCCAGATCTTAGAGTCTGTCTTATGAGCTTTGGTACATAGTTTGCTTTAATGTTTTTTCTATTTCACAGATCCTTGCTTATCAGGGTGGTGCTCTGATCAAAAATGACCATTTGCAGGTACTGCCTGGGCAGTGTTAGCCCCAAATATGTGTTAATGTGGTCTCTCCTTACCTCCCATGTTATTGTGATTTTATATTTGTGTATGTTTGGTTTACTGCAGTCAGTGAGGGATGTGCGTAATGTGTTCGGTATATACAGTTGGGAGGTAGCTTTGTCTAATTAAAATACCTGTATATATGGGGCCAGGCAAGCAAAAGCAGATATTGCTATTCCAATGTATGGTTTCAGCAGAGCTGAATACTGACAAAATGCATTCTCAGAAATGTGCAGGATTATAACTTTAAGAAATTTGGTAATTTAACGTACCTCTTGTACAGAGAACATCTGCTCTTAGATCATTAAACAGTCCCTTGTTTGGTGCCATCTCCATGATGTAGAGGGATAAAGCCTTAAGTTTTACCCAGACTTCATGGAATCAGTTAGTGACCTGGGCACTGGAGAATAAGGGATGATAGGACTGCAGAGCTGACATCAGTCTGTGAGTCTTGGATGAGAGAAGCAGTTCTGCATCTGGTGAATCTGGGCATATTGGAGCAATGCAGCAATTGCCTCATGTACACAGACAACCCTCTCCTCCTACCACCCAACACTACAACCTGCGAGAGATGCACTTACATAGCTAAACTGGAAGCAAAGCTCTCTCCAGCCAAGATTGTGCTAGACAGTCAGGAGGAGAAGGTTAACGCCCGCACTACACCTCAAGCAATACATACCCCCTTCAAAACCCTCACCATCAACACCCACACATAGCAATACTAAACACACATATGTGGAGGCCCTTAACATTAACCTGCTCAAGCAACAAGGACCTCCAAATCTGAAATGCAAACAAACCCCAATCACAACCAAGGTATCACATAGCTCACAACACCAATGTTCCACCCAACAACAGCCCCTAAAGCAAGACAACTATCCAACACTTTAATCATAGGTGACTATATAGTCAGGCACACTGATGTCCCACTCACCAGGCTGAACAAGGAGAAAATTACAGTCAGCTGCCTGTCAGGTGCCAGGATCCACCACATAACGCATGCACTCAAGTCACTCCACAACAAGTACAACTATGACTCTGTCATTGTCCATGTTGGAGCGAATGACTTGAGATGTACCCCCCTGGACTACATGAAAAGAGACATGGAAGAGCTCTCAGATCATGTGGCCCAGGCAGGTATGACCCTAGCCCTGAGTAGCATCCTGCCTTCACCCAGAATGATACCACAGTATAAAGACAAAATGATTGACTTCAACAATTGGCTAAGCTTCTGGTGTCATTCAAAGGGAATCCAGTATCTGTCTGCCTGGGATGACATGATTGACAAACCACGATGCTTTACCAGAGATGGTCTGCACCTGTTGCCCCTGTGATTCAGGTTACTGGCTAAGGCTCTTGCCACCCCTATAGTGCCTTTTTTAGGCAAGGCTTAAAGGACAAAGCCACCACCGTAACAGGTACAAGTATGCAAAATCTGAAGGTAATGCTACTCAATGCTAGAAGTCTAAACCTCAAAATGCACTCTCTGAAGTCGCTCCTAAAAATGGAGAACATCGATATCTGTGCAGTAACTGAGACCTGGTACAAGGCTCCAGAGAGCACCCCTGCAATACCAGGCTACAACTTTTACCACACTTTTCGGCCACCAAACCAGGACCGAAACACTAAAGGTGGAGGAGTGCCCATATTCACCAAGGATATTCACACCTCCAGGCTAGGTGCTCAACACAATGCATCTAAAATTCTCCAAGTGCAACTAACACTAGGTAAGACTGCAATCCAAATTGTATCTTGCTTAGGGTTACCACCTGTCCCACTTTGGGCAGTTGTGGCCTGACAAAAAATATTAAAAATGGCAAATGTCCTGAGATTGTAGGACATAATTATGTCCTATATTTTATGTAATAGTTGCATAAAACAGTTATTCTGTATTTAAAATACCTAATGTTATAAGAAACAGAATAAGCAAAATGCTACAAGAATAAGGTATTATTTAGGCAAAAAAGTTAAGTTCTATCCTTTGTACTGACCGTGGGTATGTGTCCGCCTGTAAAATCTGATGTTTGTCCCGAAAATGTCCCACTTTGGCCATATGAAAAGGTGGCAACCCTAATCTTGCTACAGATCCCCCACCATGCCCCAAGATTCTCACTACACCTTTCTAAACATACTGAAAAATATTAAGATACAACCAAACACCCTAATACTGGGTGATTTTAACTACCCTGCCATTAACTGGGAAAACTACTCGTGTACCAACACCTTTGCCCAACGGTTCTTGGAATTCATAAATTCCAATGCCCTGGATCAACTAATCCATAGTCCCACCAGAGGCTCCAATATCCTGGACCTGCTCATTACCAACATGGGAAATTGATGCTCCACACCAGTGGTCACCCCCTTATTGGTTAGGTCTGACTATAATCTAATCAGCTTTGACATCCACATTCCACCCCCATCCCCCAGTAAGGAAACATCCGTAAAAACCTTCTCCAAGGCCAACTTCATGCTACTCAAGTCAGAAGTGACAAACTTCATGACACCCATGCAGATGGAAAGTGAAAGTTCGACTGCCAAATCCAACACTAAAGCACCTGTACGAGCACATCCACTCGTGCATGAATTGTGCCATCCCAAATAGAACCAAGATGCTCTCCTCCAAAAAAGGAAGCCAATCTGGTGGTCCCCTGTCATAACCAAACTATTTAACAGAAGGAAGAAACTGTTGCAGAAAAGAGGAAAATCCCAGGATGCAAAAAACTCCCTTACCAGCCTCAGTAAGAAGCTGAGATCCCTCATAAAATCCTCCAAAGCTAGTTACGAAAATAAAATTGTCAAAGATTCCAAAGACAGCCACAAGGCATTCTATAGGTATGTTAAGAATCTAAATAGCAATGCTAAGATCTTGTCTGAGCTACAACAGAATGGCATTAAATATAATGATCCCAAGGACATTGCCAATATCCTGGCAGATCGATTCAATGCCAACTTCACCCCCCTTTCACCCCCTAAAGGGCCCATCTGAATACTGAAAGATTGCCAAATTCCAGTAATCATGGCCACACAGGTAAAAACCGCACTCTCTAAAGCTAAGAATACAGCATCCATGGGACCAGACGACATTACAGGCTGTGTATTACATGAACTACAAAATGAACTGGCACCTCACCTATGTGTCATGTTTAGTCATAGCCTCGCCTCTGGCTTTGTGCCCACTGAGTGGCGCACAGCTACAGTTATCCCACCCCACAAGGGGGGTCCACCTTGGATCCTGGGAACTACTGTCCCATCAGTCTAATGAGCCTGATCTGCAAGGCCATGCAACGTATTATCGTGGAACTTATAAACAAAGACATTGGCAACCTTCAAATACTGGACCCCACCCAGTTTGGATTTGTGAAGGGCCGATCATGTCTCCTGAACCTGATTGACTTCTTCGAATCAGTCTCCAGAGACATGGATGAGGGTAAGGCAGTCCACACAGCCTATCTGGACCTTGCCAAGGCCTTTGACACCATCTCCCACTCTGGAATCATAAATACACTTCCTAAGCTGGGCTTAAATCCCTAGGTCACTCGATGGGTTGCCAACTGGCTTACTGACAGAACCCACACTGTAAAAGTAGTCAACTCCAAATCCAGCTCCAGACAAGTGACAAGTGGAGTACCTCAGGGTTCAGTCCTGGGACCACTCTTGTTTGGCATCTACTTCTCTGAAGTACAGGCCAACACAAAGGGACTCTGGCTAACAAAGTTCACTGATGACTGCAAACTGGGAGCCATTATTGAATTCCCAAATTATGTGGATATTCTACAAAAGGGCCAGATGGTTGGTGACAGAGCCATGAGCTCAAGCTCAATGCCAAGAAGTGTATAGTTATCCCCTTTGGGGAAAAAACTATGTACCCATGAATTACCACATAGGTGGCTGTAGAGTAAACACTGAAAGTGTGATAAGAGACTTAGGAACACAGGTGGACACTGGTCTCACCTTCGATAACCACATCACCACAACAGTCAGGAAATCCTGCTATGTGGCACACCTCATCACTATGGGCTTTTCATCCCTCATTAGACCCATCATAGAGTACAACACCCCATTTGATTTGTACCTCACAAGACATCTGCAACAACTGGAAAGGCCACAGAAACACTTCATTACAAGAATCACAGGCCTAAAGCAGTTGCCCAATGCTGACCAACTAAACAGACCCCAGCTATACTCTGTCGCATATCATCTACTCAGAGGCGATCTCTGCTTAACATACAAGGCCATGTCAAACCCAGAGCTGTTGGACATGCTACACTTAAAGAAATCCCAATCCATCAGAGCCACACGCTCCAGGGACCTAAACCTTGTCATCGCAATGAACAAAACATGCTGGAGGGATAGGTTCCTGACCCAGAGACTCCCCATACTCTGGAATAGACTGCCCATACATGTCAAGCAGAGCGCCTCCTTGGCCCTCTTCAAAAGTAACCTTGACGACTGGATGGGAAATTTACCCCGGGGATCCCATCAGTCGCCCTGCTAGACAGGGGTCCAGGGAAGTAAATATTGTGGGAAGAAATACCCAGGGAATTGTTATGGCTAGGCTTGAACAGGCCCTAGACCTGATAGCCTGGTACCATACTTGTCAAGCAGAGTGCCTCCTTGGCCCCCTTCAAAAGGAACCTTGACGACTGGATGGGAGATAGGAAATTTACCCTGGGGATCATGTCAGTCGCCCTACTAGACATGGGTCCAAGGAAGTAAAAATTGTGGGAAGAAATACCCAGGGAATTGTTATGACTAGGCTTGTACAGGCCCTAGGGCCGATAGCCTAGTACCAACCTATGAACAGTGCTGGCACTCACAGGAAAATGGGAAGTAAATAGGCAGTGTATAATGCAGGGATGTGTGCAAGTCTCTGCCAAGCTGTGTTTGTGCAATAGCCTTCATGTTTTACATGTGGATGCATCCACGCATGTGCTCTTGGGAAGGTGAGTGATGGTAGATGATGTGCAAGGCACTTACTTCATTGGGTTTTCATTTTACCTGACAGGTGTTTGGTTTAGGAAAGAAAAAAAAAATCACAGCTGCCTAGATGATGTCCTTGCCATATGATTATCCCGTAAGCAAATGAGTAGAGCATGATCAGTGTGGCAAGCCACATGGTCAACAGAAATGGGAGTAAAGGTCATATACCCACTTCTATTACAGCTATCACTCACTGCACAGCCTAACGTTTGTGGATTGGGAAGGGATTTACAATTTCTTGTACCTTAGAACAAGTATAGATGCTTTTTCTTAAAAGTATCACTTTTCTGTCAGTTTTAAAAGCTCTTCGAAGTACATTTTGTCCTTGAATGACCAGCATGGGCAGTGAAGAAAGGACAGAGGTATTCAGTGATGAGACATGAGTGCAAATCCCATTTTTGAGCAGTAATCCTTAACTTTAAACAAACACACTTATGTAACAGAAGAGCACTGCTGTAAAACTTGTTAAACACTTAGCAGCCTGCATTCACAAGAGCTGAGAAGTCCTGCCACACAAACATTAGCATCTTTCCCAGGTACGACAGAGAGTACAGTGAGTTGCTTCTCTCACAAACAGTCACCTGTCTTTTTGAGCTATACTTAGCAAACTGATAAGGTGCAGCAGTTTTAAAACTTAGACTACCATTCTAATCACTCTAACTTCTGTGATCATAGCTTGATGGGCAATGCAGGTCATGCCTGGGATGTTTGTGTGGTAAAGTGCAGACTCATTTTGTAATGATGTAGCAGTAGTTCATAGACAGGCTGTGTGGTGAAATAGTTGAGACTGAGCTTGAGGTAAGGGTGGGCAAATGTAACCAACAAATTCTGATTCATGGGGGAATGGTATGGCCAGAGTTCTGGCATGCAGTGTATAGATAATCAGTTATAACAGATTATCTGATATGCTGACTTGCTGTGCATTTTAAGACTGTCGTAACAACAGAAGTAAGAGGACTGCTGGGGATTTTTTGGCACTGATTTAAAAAGGTTATATAGCCATGCTGCTTTGAGATGGCTATTATGTTAATGATGCAGGTAGAAAATTCTGGCAAAAGAAGCAGATACTGCGACTACTGTACTGGGTATTAAGGTTTGAAACTTATACATTACTGCATTGATATATAAAGTACTTACTCAATGCATGAGTTTGCTTCAACTGTATTACGCATAGGTCTAAACCTCTTAAGAGACCAGTGTGGAGCACAGACCCTAGCAATGTGTGACAGTCAAAATGTGGAACACCCTATTTTCACACTGCACAAAAACGTACCATTTCCTTGGGGTGTGGTCGAAATGTACTTTCTGCCAGAAGCATTAAGATGAAGTTTATATCAACCAAGAGTAAACCGTGTACATTTGTAATATTCAATAAAAAAATCACACTCTTGAGATTCAAATCCAAAACTTTTATTTTATAATCTGCAAAAACACCATAACCACATCATAAAAATTAAATATGAAACAGCACTTCTATACAGAATCAAACAAAAAATCAACTGCTCATTAATACCACTTCTTACAACATTTACATTGCACTAATAAATTTTCTAAACAAACATTTCATACTATGACAGATTCTACATTTTCATGATGTTTGCATTAACAGGATGAGCAAATTAAACAGTAGGGCAATATGTACTTTTACTTTAGATGCACACTTATTGTGTATACTGATGTGGTTTTCTTAGGAGCATCTAAGACATGCTTTGGCTGTTTAATATCATAGCAGTTCGGTTCTTCCTTCATTTTAATTGCTAATAAACAGTTCAGTGTTTTTATACTGAGTGGCTGATGGAATTTAGTCTTTACTTTCTGTACCATGCTAAAAGCTCTTTCAGAGTCTGCATCTGAATGTGGCAAGCAAGGTGAAGTCATCACCTGCTTGAAATGTGACCGTCTCTCATCATCCAAGAGGTCCTGCAGAAGCTGTGGCTAGTACTTGGAAACTCAGGACTGGGGCATGTCTGCTGGTCCTGTGAAGCTCCCTGTGTCCTCAAGTTGATACTGGGTAAAACACCTCTATTAATTGTTCATCCTCACCATCATTAACACAGATACCCAGACGGAAACAAACATCCCTTACAAGTCCAGAAGATATGTCCAATTATTTGGCAGGATTAATAAGAAATGCAGCATATTTCGTTAAATGATCTTTAATGGGAAACATGCTAAGCATTTTCTGCAGCACTGCAGCATAAAAAGCCATATATATATGTGTATATATTTTTTTTATAAAAGTTAGTCTTTCACTGTCCCATCAGTATCCTCCTCATGGCTCTTCATCCACTGCTTGACCTTATGGCCAATATACAGCTTATTGTTTGAAAGACTAGAGCTACTGTTAGTCAGCACATAAACATCACTGTGTTTCATAAGTCAGATGCCAACTGCAGGTATCAGGAGTCTGCCAGCATACTGCTGCAGAAGTTTATGAACAATGGCATACTGTGTCAGTAACTGACTTTCTTGGCTCTGAAGCTGAATGTTGAACCCAAGTAAAGGTTCCAGTGCATACTTGGCAAAGATAAAAATCATATGCAATTCATGACTCTGCAGAAAGTCGGAAATTAAGTTTATTTTATCAGATTGTGACCCTGCAGAAAAAAAAAACATATCAATTTAGGGCTTGTCACATGTCCAGGTTTCTGCTAATGGCCTTCACAAGACTCGGCCATCTAATAGGTACATGCTTAATAATCTTGAGAGGACGAGTTTCTATATGAAAAGCAAATCTTTCAGTTTTTGATGTCTCTGTGCACAGGAACTGAAATAACAGTACACATCTGATATCAGTTCTTCAACTGATGATCGTGGTGCTTTTACACCAACCTTGCTACAGAAATCTGCCAGGTGGCAAATGGGCATCACCTCCTTTAAACAAGATAGTACAAAATTGTACTTTCTAATCACAGAGGCAACATTGTCCAAAGAAAAGTCCACAATGTTGGAAAATGAATTGCTAAGTGATGACAGAGTGGACAAACAAGTAATAAAATAATGGTACTTGCATATTTTCGCAACCAGATTACGAGCAGGGAAACGGCTCAGTTCCATGCCATTCTCCTGCCAAAATATCTTGTCAATGTGTCTTGGGAAGTGGTGTGTGTCACTGAAGTGTCATGTAGTACCAAACAACTCAGATGAACAAATTAAACTAAGTGCGGAAAGCAAAGCGATGAGTGGTACTTCAGACTGATGTCTTACCGTGACATTACGTAGGCAATTCCCGAAGGCATACTTGTGCTCAAGTCAGCTTTCTACTCATGCAACTAATGAAGCCAACATTGCATTCTACAAACAGATATTTTGACAGCCACCACCTAATCCAAATGCTTTAGGGTGTACAATATATGCTTAACTCCCAATTCTGATTGTCAGTTCAATGCGGACAGAACACCATACATATATGACAACGCACTCTGCTTTAAGACGTTTATATATACTTCAACTTCTGACATAAAAAAGCTGTAAATAACAAACCACTCACCATTTGCTGCACTTGCACAAACTGTCCTGTCCACTAATTCAAGTAGCTACCTTACAATAGCTAATTCAAACAATGTATAAGGGAAGTGCTGACAGGTCTTGAATTTCACAGGCTTTCCTAATAGAAACGCATGTGGCATTTACCATTGATATTACACATAAAACATTACGATTTGCAATGTAATGTAATACTACTCTCCTGTAAATTCATGACCTTTTAACTCAAACATAATGACAGGTCAGTGACGCTACATATTTTGGCAGAAGAGCGGCTTGGAAAGGAGCCACTTCTGCTTGTAATCTGGTTGCGATAATACATAAGTACCAAAATAATAAATAATTAAATAAGCATCAGATAATGTTTGTCCAGTTCCTGACACACATTCTGGCATATGAAGGAACTGAATCATGTCTTACCTGTCTTTTTTCATCAAAATAACCAACAAGGATCACCAAAAGTTTGTCATCCCCCATGTCTGTGCTTTTGTCCTGATACACAGAATGTCAGTTTCTGACAATTGGCAGCAGCTTCATTTTGGTAATGAGGTCCCAGAACATCCCTTTGCAATGCAGGGTGCATTTGTTGCTCCCCATGTCATTTTTCTGAGAACATCTTGATCTTCTCCATATTTCTTCACAAATGTAAGGATCCTGTTTTCCTGCTAAAAATGAAAAATGATGTTCAGCAAGACGTCACACAATACCAATCTCTGCCTCAATAACTTTTGGACTTATTAAACTCTGAGGTCCAAAGACATCAGCCATAATACTTTCAGCTGCACGTTTTCAATTCTGTTTCTTACTGTTGGCATGTTAGCGGAGATCATGTCATCCAACATGACGAATCTATGCCACAGGTTTTGCAGAAACCATATTTTACTTGATGCCTACTGACAGAAGGCCAGACAGAGACACTTACCCAGCTTGGCCAAGCATCTTCTTCTGTTTAGAGAGCCATCTATACCCCTGTCCTTATGTTGATCCAGGTGGTCTATCTAGCAAGTTTGTTAATGGCCAAAGGCAAAGAGATGTGGCTACACTGCAAAAAAAAAAAAAAAAGCAACAGAACTGCCTCCTCAAACCAAAATGGGTCAACAGACCCACAACCTACCCATATAATTGGAAGACTGCTGCTTCTGCATCAACTCCTTTTGCTCCTAGAAAGGTCTGCATGATCAGATTACATTTACTTTAGCTTACTGAAGGTTTATCACTTCCTTGTCTACACAACAACATTGCAATCCTGTGATGCTCACTTGCCTACAAAACTAGTGCTGCAGAAGAAAGAGTATGATTGTCATTGTACAGATGACATTTGCATACACTATTGCACAAAACACCCTCAATTTTATTTTCACATCAATGTTGAAGATGAACAAACTCGGCTTAACAAATTTACTTGTAGAGGACTTCTGTAATCTGAAGCATGAGCTGTACCTTCAGGCAACCATACATAAGCAGTAATAATGAATATATAAAGTAGTATATACACAATCACTTCAGTACCACCTGTACTTCGCTCCTGTCATCACTTCAGATTAATTCCATGCCCACCGCACTCCCCTGTCATCACTTCGGACATATTTTAGGCCTGCCCCACTCCCCTGTCACCTCTTCATATGTATTCTAGGCCTGCTCCACTCCCTGTCACCACTTAGGATGTATCCTAGGCCTGCCCCACTCCTGGTCATCACTTCAGATGTTAGGCCTCCCCCACACCACTGTCACCACTTCAGATATATTCTAGGCCTGCCCCACTCACCTGTCATCGCTTCAGATGTATTCTAGGCCTGCCACACTCCAGATGTATTCTAGGCCTGCCCCACTCCCCTGTCACCACTTTGGATATATTCTAGGCCTGTCCCACTCCTTGTGACCACTTAAGATTTATTCTAGGCCTGTCCCACTCCCTGTGACCACTTAAGATTTTGTCTAGGCCTGTCCCACTCCCTGTCACCACTTAAGATGTATTCTAGGCCTGCCCCATTCCCTTGACACTACTTCAGATGTATTCTAGGCCTGCCCCACTCTGCTGTCAGCACTTCAGACTTGTTCTAGACCTGCTGTACACATGCACACACACACACACACACACACACACACACACACACACACACACACACACACACACACACACACACACACTATAGTCTGTACCTGACAAAGGTGCCTGAGCAGTGCAGTTCAGGGCCCAAAAGGCATGACTATAAATTCATTATACAAGTTTTTCAGTATGAAGCAACAGTGCCATACTGCATATATGGCGCAATTTACAATACAGCATGGAAATATATTCCTTTATAACACATTTCCTGTGCAGAATCTGGGACAGATCTAAACTGTGGGCAAGGGCCAAAGAAATGCACTTTAACAGTCCATAGACGAAGTTTAACCTCAATATACATGTAATGAACAAATAGCTTGACACTAATGTCCTGTGTTACTGACAATAATCCTCTGTGTTTTACCAGACAATTAACCTTTCCATGAGAGAAGAATACATGTACATTTGTCTCACAATACAAAATAGTTTAACATTGATTGTGGGCCTCAATACTTTTACAGAGAATCTGACATTAATCCTCAAAAATAAAATGAGGCAATTTGGGCATAAATCTGTAAATAAATATAAAACTAATGTTTTCCCAGGTCTAGCGTGGTAACAGTTAAATGAGCTAAAATCTGGGAGCCTCCCTAGAACTAGCAAATCACTCAAGTTACAGTTATGACCAAACATTCAAAAATGGAATTTAGTGACAAGAATACAATTCATTTAAAAAGTGAATATAACAATTTTTATCTACTGACATTTTCTCCATAATGTATGCAACTAGTGTGACATTACTAAAAAGCCTATGACTTGTTTCATATATCAATACATAGAACAGGTTTTGCATCAAAATACAACTGATTGAAGCATCAGTGACCTTGTATTTATAAAATGCATCTTACAGCAGCCTACATTTTCTAACCATTGTGAAACATTACAATAGCATTTGTGACAAGACTGCTTTGTTTAAAAAGTTACTACAACAGTTTTGTTTTCTCCACAATAATGCATGAAACTTCTCTAATCTGGTCTTATCGCAAAGCTCATAATTCATGTACATAGTTAACCACAGGTTTTGCATCAATTTATACTCCATAAGTAACTTCAAACCTCTCTATTTCAACATCTCTGAGACTGCAGTGCAATAACTGATTGCACTATAATTCATTAAAAAGTTAATAGAAAATATTTTGTACCAATCTACATTTACTATACAAGCATGGCACTCCTGAATAGCAGTACTGATTATGCATCTTAAAAAAGAAACTGCTTCTAACACAAAGGTAAAACCTCAGTCTACAAGAGTTTTGCCTTAACTTACATTACTGAGCAGTAATCGGCATCAACTTCTGGAAAACGGCTTCTGTTCTAGTACAAAAAGTAAACAGTTCACCCCGTCTCTCTGCAGAAACCATTCACTAGAGTACTTCTACTCAGTCGAAAGTGACTACATGACATTAGTCAAGTTCAGTTGTTAAAAAATAAACATGTTCCTTAGCACCAGCTCTTCAACCCCCCCTCCCATCCTGTCCTTTACCAGATATATCTGTAAACTTTTCGGTTGCACAAAATGATTGGCCTGGAGAACACCTACCCAGTCCAACTTTCAAATAATCAAATGTCAGTCATAAAATAGTAAGTAAATGTGTAAATACTAACTGCCTTTGCTAAGTCACATAGAACCCTACATGCATGCAAATATTATAGGCAGAGGCGATAATTCTTTTCTATCCTGCCAATATAGCAAAACAGTTATTCACATGTGCTCAGGTTCTTCTTAAAAATATCCAAATTATTTCTTGCTTTAATGTAATTTGGTAGTCTATTCCATGCACCAGCTGCTCTCTTGCAAAACCACACTACTCGTCTCATTTCTGTATAATCTTTTACACAGGTTGTCTAATGATTCTCTACTACTTTTTGATAACCCAAACATTCCCAGAGGTAGTTGTCTGTAAATGCCCTATATATCTGAGTAAGGTCTCCTCTTAAATATCTATACAAGACACTGTACAAGTTCAGATATTTCACTCTTTCATAATTTAAATTTTCACATCCATGAATGCCCTTGGTATATTTCTGCTGTACTCTTTCCAGTTTACTCATGCTTGTTTTCTTAGAAGGTCTCTATTTTGTTATTCTGTAAGCAAGTGTGGGTCTAATGTAGCTAACAATCAATGATTTCATAATTTCTGTTTTCCTAGACTTTATAATTTTTTTATACAACCGATAGTTTTATAACTATTAATAACCATTTGGTTGATATGATTAAAAAATGCTCAAAGCTGGATCTATCCATATTCCTAGGGTCTATGTCACATAATCGAACTTCCAAAATTTCGAACACAATAAGTTTGAACTTGGAAGTTCAAAATGGGATAACACTGAAACCTCAGAACAGTGAATTTTTTCCCAGGGAAAAAAATTTGCTGTTCCGAAAAACACACATACAACACAAGCACACCAAAAACCTTGTAAACCTACACCAAACCGTACATACACAACTATCTATGCACTAACCTTAACCCAAACCCTAACCCTAAGGTCCATCGCTATCTCACACTTACCTTACCCGCACCCTAATCCCAACATCTGTCACAATCCCACACTTACCTTAACTCGTTCCATAACTTTCACACCACAGTGAAGAAAATGTGGAAGCCACAGAAACAGCCAACCAAATTCTTTCCCAGGGAAAGAATTTGGATTTCCACGGCTTTGACATTTTTAACTTTTGAACTTCCCCGTTCGAACTTCTGGTGTTTGAACAACTGGAAGTACGATTACATAACATAGACCCTATTCATAGGTCCTCAAATGAATCAACAGTTTCAATCACTGTGTGCTGTATTAAATATTCACCTTTCAGTCTATATCTCCCAAATCTCCTATATTTATTTTTTTTGTGTGTTTATTGACATATTATTCTCCTGTGCCCATATGGTAAGTTTAATCAATTTCTTTTTGCATATGTGGCATACCTGTTATACATGTAATCAGTTCACCCATTTTCAAGTCATCTGTATACAGACTGTAGAACTGAAAGATGCAACCTAAGGAAAGAACTATGTGGGGACACCCTGACTGTAACTTAGAATTCCACCTATCCAGTTGCTGTATGATACTTGCCATGCCCTGTTTGTAAGCCATGCAGCTATCCAACTTATCAAGAGTACATCAGTAAATAACAGTTCTAATTTATTGGCCAGAATTTTGTGTATGCCCCTATCAAAAGCTGAAGTTAAGTTTATATCGTTTACATCACAGCACAATTTTTCTTCATTTATAGTTGTTAGTATGTTATTGGAGAACTTCATTTTACAAGTGGTTATATATCTATTTTAACATATGTATGCTGATTTATGGTTTCAAGGCCCAACATTTCAAATTTTAACAATAATTTATTAAAAATAACATTCTTCATTATTTTTGCACTCTTATCTCTTAAAATGTATCTCTTCATACAATGTTCTGAATCCTAGTCATTACCTGTGATTTTTCACAATGTCTGGTACACAGAAAACCATACTACATGACCAACATACTAGTGGCAACAATAATTTAAAGAAAGAGGACACATCTTATATTTCCCTTTTCTTACACCAAAAAAGAAACCACGTTATAGAAAAGCAGTGCATTTTCACAGTCCTTTGTAAGAGGTGGAATAATCTGTCTCAAATTTACTGGTCCAGAAGCATATAAATTGCCCACCAATAAAGTTCAAATAATAATTTTCAATTACAAATACTGGAAAGGGAAACTACAATATCAGATCATCGGCCTGTGAAATAAACATATTATTTTAATTTCCCAGCCCCAGTTAGTATACAGGTTAATTCAGGGGTTACACAATCTTGCAGGAATGCCAGACAGATTGTAATGAAATCTTGCCTGCAGTTGAAATCCTAACAAAGGTAAACTACAGCCATGAGAAATAACCACTGAATATATGGACTCCTTGCTCTTTCACTGTAAATTGAAAAGATAAACAGGTTCCTGTATGGTAGAATTTTGCGGGTCTGTATCACATAGTCGAAGTGTCGAAACTTCGACTATGTAAATATCAAACCCAAAAGTTTGAAAACTAAATACTCAGCAAATTTTTTTCCCCAGGGAAGAAAATTGCTGTTCCGGTATAAAACGTGTAAACACACGAACGCTAAATACTGTTTCTAATGTTGGGGGCCTTGCCCCCCACATCCCCCCTACTTAGATATACCAACTCTGAGATCGCACCAAGTGGAGGAAATAGCAAAGCCACAGAACCGGCCCACCAAATTCTTTCCCTGGGAAAGAATTCAGTGTTTCATGGCTTCATTATTTTTAGACTTCGAACTTCCCAGTTTGAAGTTTCGGCGTTCGGACTTGTGTGCGTTTGGACATATGATATAGACCCAAATTTTGCAATACGCTTCATTAAAGTCCACAGATTTTACACTGTCTCTTTGATAATATGCTTATTTTTTCTGTCATTTTGTCATTGTATGAGTAAATATAAGCTCACTGTGAGAAATGAGCCATTTACCTCTGTAACTGAATGAAGAAAGCAGTAAGAGCTCCACCACAAGTCCACAACACTCTCAAAAGCTGTACAGAATGCAAGCAGACAGGCTCAGTAAAAATAAAGAAAAAAAATCAAGCAGCATCGATCCCGCCACCATGATAATCCACTAAAGGGTAGCTCTAAGTCCCAGCAGCAGTACCACTGCAATTGTCTCATCTCTTATGTGTACAAAAGCAAATCACAGACCATTTGAAATGTGGGACTACAGTTCTTTTGTTTTCAGATCAGGTTGATGGTGGTATCTTGCATGCATGGCATAGCAGCCCCTCCTAAGGTCCAGCTGGTCACCTCTGTTCATTGTCATCTCCATGGCCTATGATTAAAGAAGAAGAACTTTTCCAATTAGTGGATTGCTACAAAAGTAAATCTCATCAATCTGCGATACCCTTTTTTTAAAGTATTGCAATGGCACAAAAACTGTACTGGCACATTACTGGACAATTTCTGTGATTCTTAATTGACTATTTCTGCATTAGAAGACTTTATTTGATTGGCTTCTATACAGAGATGCTAATTGGCTGTGATTGTGGTATATAAGCCAATTAAAAATTGCAATGCAGCACTATTACTCTTCTGTGCAGTACAGTGGAAAAATGACCATGTGAAGTGCGGAGCATTCAGCACAATCTGTAGTACTTGGCTGGTACGCTGTTAGGTCCTAAAGTTAAATCGGTGCAGCTGATTGCTTTAAGACTAATAAGTAATAGGTAACAAATGTAAATCCTACTGGCATAAAATGCAGACATACAGTACCTTGCACCATGACAGAAACATGAATGAATTAATTAATTGAATGTATCAGTACCAAGTCATTAAATCATTTTAGTTATGATTGTGACAACCCAGACAAGTTAAGCAAGATAGTTTTTAGATTTTTTTTTCTTTCTGTTGGTGTGCTCTTGAATTTATCTACATATTTTATTCTGCATCATCTTCTTAAAAAGACTGCTCTTTATACTAAATGCTTCTTAGCATCACTTCTGACCCTGCTTCCAACTTTTTTGTCCTATTTTTCAAATTTTCCTTAGCTGAACAGCTATGCCTTCCTGGATTTCATTGTTCCTATGATACTTGCTTAATTTGGTTCTTTCATGCCACCTGTCCACCCCCTCCCTACTTTCTTCCAAGGTTGATAGAGTATGTCTCATAGGCCTTTATTTACTACTCTGGTGAACACAACATATTGACACAGAAAATGTGAAATGTCTTAAACTGTATACAGTATCCAGGAATGGTCTCACCTGTAGGAGAATAATATTCCTTTTTCACTGGCGATGTTTTTCCTACATATCGTAGGATCACATGAATTTTCCTCTCTCTTTCTGCTGTGACTGGCCAATGCTTTTCCAGTTTACTGCTGTCAGTATCTCACCCTAAATATCTTCCCTTGTGTGTGTTTTTACCTTGAAACTGTCTGCTGTTCATTTAACAGTTTCTCAGACCTTGCCATGTCTCTTTTTGTCTATCTGTTTCACTTTCTGAATTGACCCTTTTAGTGATCATTATATCATCTACAAAGACCAGTGTTTTTTCTCTTCAGTACATTTGTGATACTAATATGTATGTATACGTTACGTATCATGATGCCACCTGTGGTCTTTCTCTGATCCACCTGTGTACTCCCCTTCGTAGTGGCATTGGCTTTCTTTTCCTTGTGCCTGTATTTTCTTTGCCATGCCCATTTGGTATATCTTGTACAAGTCTGTTCTGTTTAGTTAATCCAAATCAGATGTTGGTCTACTTTTACTGTGAATTTTTACTTCACAGTCAGCTACATTTTCATGTGCATTCTAAATTAGAATGGTCCTTTATAGTCAAATATATGTCATTGGGAAAGGTTAATATCCATTGTAAATGTTTACTGTGCAACTTAAATGATAGCTTTGATTATTTTATTTTTGCACTAGTTTACATAGCAAGCATTATGCGTGTAGCCACTTTCTTTAATTCCACGTGCAATTCATTTTTCTTTTCAGATGGAAAGAAGGCGTAGTGTTGATGAACAGGTGATGTACATAGACAAAGCATTTTCCATTACTGATTTTCATGCATGTTTCTGTGTGTTGACTTTATGCTTGTTAGCATTATCATTGACACTATAGTACATGGTAGGAAAACTAATGGGGAAACTAACAATTATGGCCTTACAATTTGCATATTTTTATTAATTTGTTTACCTGCTTGCAACATATGTAAGATGCGGTATTCTTCTTCTGACTGACTAATATTGCATGAACTATGTAAGACGTTTTTCTTAAAGTTACTGTGAAGGCAAAACTTGTTATTTTGTACTATGATCATATAAGAACTAGGTTTACATTTAAATATTCTCACATCTTAGTTCATGATATTAGCTTACGTTGTTGACTTCTGCATATTTGCTCCATTTTTTCACTAGGAATATTGTGTTGTCTTTTGTTTTCTTAATATATGTTGCTTCATTGCTTTATTCTACAATGTCACATACTGCATAATAAGCACATGGGCATTCTTTCTTGATTAATGAGTAAAAAATAACCCCCTTCTTTGAATTACTCCATGAAGTGCCTTCATCTCAGGTTTTGTGTGCGTGTTGCCACCATGGACTTACCTTCAAAGTATTCTGATATTCAAAATCCTTAAACAATGTTTGTTCATGGTTGCAGTTCCTCAACTCAAGCAGGACACATAGGTCCCTCAGAAAATCTTTTATCTTCTCAGCATTGTACAACCTTGAAAAGAGTATTGGTATATTCTTATTGAAGCTCATGTTTGTGATATAAAATAAACTTCTTGACATATTCCTTCTGCCACTTCATTTGCTGAATGTGTTCCACGGGAGGGGTATTCAGAAACCAGCATAATACAACCACTATGCAGTAAGTACCACAGTTACTATAGAATAACATAGACCAATGGAGATTAGGTATCCATAAGTGTCAATGTAGCAGAGACATGCCTCGGCAAATGCTGCATAATGAATCTTCTCACTTGTGAAAATGGCAGTAATCATGCAAGTAAGTAGCCCAGGTAGCCTGCCCGACACTGTACTTTCACACACTGATCGAATGTCTACATAGCTTCTGCATGAGTACAACTAAGAGCCGACATAAAGGCTGCAAAAGTGCCATTTAGTTTTATTATAGTAATGGGAAGGTGAGTGGGTGATAATGCAAGTCAGTAAAGAAAAGGAGCCTTACTGTACTGTAGGAGAGTGGAAAGGGTGCAATGGGGGTAGACCTACATTTTTTGTGGGACAAGTTTTATTTTTTTAAGATGGTAGGAGAGTGAAGGTAGCATAAGGAAGGTGAGAACTGAAAGCCAGGTGTATATCAGCAGGACCAGGCACACATACATTTAATAATGACAAAGACTACTAGAAGAGGTAGAACATAAAGTGAGGTGATAATGGACATGCCCAGATGAAGGCAGTGTGGACAGCTGTTGGTGATGAGGATTGGACTACAAATAGGGGATGGGGAGCCACACACATGGAAACGGAACACCATGATAGAGGATAGGGTGGGATGGGGACAACCCACCAAGTTGAGCCATATGGAAACTCACCCAGATGTCAGTCACTCTGTGGCTGATATCACTGGGGAGGAGGCTGCATCCACTGGTGGCCCAATAGTAGGAGCCAGCTTACTATGCAAGTCACAAAACCAACACAAAGGCAGCAGGATAGATACAAACACAGCTTTATTCCAAAAAGAAACTGGATTAGTGCTGTCATTCTAATATTTTAAAACTTCAACAGATCTGATGAAGTTTTAAAATATTAGAATGAAAGCACTAATCCAGATGTTCTTCGTGTTTCACTGTTGCAGTCATTACATTAGGGTAATCTGCTGGCAGGTTGCCCTCAGTCGGCCTGATTAATAAAGTCTTGAGTCCTGCATCGGTTACTGTCCCTTCTTCCATGATGTCAGGTCGTCAGGGGTATAAAACATGCAGCCAATGCCATTACATCAGTCTTTCTTGCTGCGCGGTGCCCAAAGCAGAAGAAGTTTGCAAGTGCCGGTCGGCCGACTCCTGAAATTTTCATTTTCGAGTTTCAGAACTGAAGTCTTCTACTAAAAAGCTAAGGACCCCATTGGGGAAACTTTTTCTTGCTTCTTACCGATGTCAGTAAAAGTTAATAATTGCATTACTTGTGGGAAGCAAATATCTCATAAGGATTTTCATTTGTACTGTATTCCTTGCCTAGGCCCTGATCACAACGTACCTTGCTGTCGGTTTTGTGCTAAATTTAATCAACGCACTATTAAACATCGGTATATTTTTGCCTCTAAATATTTTGGCTTACACTTTAATTATCCAGAAATGTCATTGGTTAGCAATCCAACTACCGGAATACCTAAAAAACGCAAAGAAAAAGACAGAGACAGGCCTTTGAGGTCCAAAACTGACGATGACGCTTCTCCTAAGCCAGTCGCCAGTTCGCGTGAGGTGCTTTTGCAGCCCCTGATACCCACTATTTCTGATTCGCAGGCCTCTACTGAGACGCATTCTGAGTCTGGTAAGCTGCGAGATGCTTCAATTATGGAATCCATGGATGTCTCTACCTTAGATGGTCCGGAACCGCTGTGCAGGGACTGGCTTCTGAAGGTGTTTTCAGGCCTACAAATTTATATATTAGACCGATGCCATCTTCAAAACTAAGGCCAAAATCTAAATCTATGTCTAAAAAAATGACACCTGGGCCACATGTGCAGGCCCCTATGCCTAAAAAACAAATGATCAAAATGGCTGAAGATTTAATTACTCTGATCAGGGGTAGCCAACCCCCTCCTTCTAAGAGGCCCAGGCAAGACATTGATTATGAATCTTCTAAACAGGATTCTATTTCTTCTGACTCTTTTAATGAACAAGATTTGTCTATACCTACTTATGAGGACTCTGATGCAGAAGATTCCATTCCTTCTGCTTCTCCCCCAAAGGATTTTTCTTTTGGGGAAACTTTACATATCTTAAGGGAACATTTCCACTGGGAAAGTCAGGATTTCTCTGAATCTAAAAAGAGACTTAGGGATTTTCTTCTTCTTCCTCAGCATAGGCCTTTGGCTATACCTCCTATTCTAGACATTGTTGATGTTTTCTCAGAATCTAGTATGGCTCCTGATTCTCTGCCTCCGACTCCTTGTATGCCAGACAAATATTACAGGGTTCCTGACTCCCACAAATTCCTTTTCAAAAATCCTATTGCTGATCCTGAAACAATTTCTCAGGGTCCCAAGGGCATTAAGGCCTCTACTGCTAAAAATCCTACCCCTTCTGATAGAGATTCCAGGGCGCTGGATAGATGGGGTAAGAAGGTTTACACTTCTGCAACCTTGGCAATCAGGGCTTTAAACTGTCAATTTCATATGCTTAAATATCAACAGCATATCATGGGACTGCTTTAACAGAAAATTATGTTAATTTCTGACTGTGAGGAAAACAAAGATTTACAGGATTTATTGCATTCAGCTGAACAAGTTAGAAAACATACTTTGCAATGTGGTTTTGATTCTTTGGAGGCCTCTTGCAGGGCTGCTGTAACTGGATCTGTGCTAAGAAGGCATGCTTGGCTCAAAGAGCAAAATCTGCCTGATCATGTTAAAGCAAAATTGTTGGATGCTCCTTTACAACAGGACCGCCTCTTTAGTAATAAGGCTGAAGAATTTTTAAAAAAGATGGAAGATAAAGCTAAAGCTATGCAAACTGTGAAAAATTCTTACAGGTGCAACCTCCAAGATTTAGTAGGCACTGGCCTACTAAGAACTGGTTCTTTCCAGTTCCTTCCAGAACCACTCAAGCCAAACCCAGACATTCCAAAGGCTCCAATTTCAGTCACAAGGGACTTTCAGAACAAAACAATGGGGTGCCTCCTCTTCAAATCTGGAAACAACAAGACACTTCCCTATGGTAAGCAGTCTCAATGACAATTTACACTTACCAAGCACTTACCTTTTAGCCGTTCCTTTGGGGGGAAAACTGGCTCTTCATGCAAAAAACTGGCAACTTATAACCCAGGACAAATGGGTTTTAAATATAATATCCCAAGGATACAGATTTCATTTCCACATGTTGCCAATTCCAAACGGATGGCCAGACCTGCCCCCAAATCAGTGGGCAGAGACCCAGAAGCAAGTACTTTCCCTCATGAGCATTGGGGTTTATTCAGCCAGTACCAGAAGAGGAAAAGGGACAAGGTTTCTATTCAAGACTTTTCCTGGTACCCAGAAAAGACAAATCAATAGTGTCCAATCCTGGACTTATCTACTCTAAACACCCAAAATTCAAGATGCTGACTCTTCACCAGTTACGTCCTATGCTAGGCAAAGATGCCTGGTTGGCAACTCTAGATTTAAAGGAGGCTTACCTGCATATCCCAATCAGGGAGTCTTGCAGAAGTTACCTCTGCTTCAAAGCAAGCTACTTGCATTACCAGTTCTCTGCACTACTCTTTGGCTTATCTGCTGCGCCCAGGGTCTTTATAAAGTGCCTGGCTCCAGTAATTGCATTTTTCAGGCTAAGAAATATTCAAATATATCCCTACCTGGACAATTGTCTAATTCAGGCAGAAAACAAGGACACTCTTCTAAACCATCTGGATTTTTGTAAAAAGGGTTCTAACTTGTCTAGGGTACACTATAAATGAAAAGAAATCACACCTGGTACCCTCTCAAAAAATTACATTCCTGGGTGCAAGCTTGAATACAACTGCCCAGATGGCTTTCCTTATGCCAGAGAAGCAAATTCATTTGGTGACTTACTTCAAACAGGTGGCCACAAAAACCCTGCTTTCTGCAAGGCAAATACTGCAAGCCTTGGGTTTCATGGCCTCTTGCATTCTTCAAATTCTATGTGCAAGACTGCATATGAGGAAACTTCAGTGGTACTTAAAAAAAAATCTGTGGAATCAGCATTGCCACAGTCTGGAAACAATGATTCCTATCGTACCTTGCCTGCAACTAGAGTTCCTATGGTGGGCAGAGGCCTACCACCAAAACAAGGGACTGAATTTTATGCCAACCCCTGCTACCCAAACCCTAACTACAGATGCATCAGACTATGCTTGGGGGGCACATATGGCAGGGAAGTGCATTTAGGGCAAACGGTGCCCAAATCAAATGCATCTTCATATCAATCAAAAAGAAATGCTAGCTGTACAGAATGCTCTGGCAGCCTTCAAGGACTACCTTCTTCCAGGACAATTAATGATAAAGGCAGAAAACACCACGGTTATGTGGTACATAAACAAGAAGGGGGGGTACATACTCTGACCCCCTTTGCAGACTAGCCATGGCATTGTGGAACACGGCCTTGACCTATCAATTACAATTACAAGCTCAATTCCTGCCAGAAAAGCTAAATAAGCAAATGAACTAAGCA
This sequence comes from Protopterus annectens, assembly GCF_019279795.1. NCBI lineage: Eukaryota > Metazoa > Chordata > Ceratodontiformes > Protopteridae > Protopterus > Protopterus annectens. Next base: position 409,929,185 of record NC_056736.1, on the reverse strand, counting down.
GAAATCTCATGGACCCACACGAATGGAAACTGGAACCACGAATTTTCAACATGTTGACACGCAAATGGGGGAGCCCAGACATAGATCTCTTTGCCTCACCCCAGAACTATCAGTTCGACAAATTTTGCACAAGAACTCATCGCAAAAAAGCCTGGAAAGTGGATGCTCTATCCTTCAGCAAACTATCAGTTTATGCCTTTGCACCTCTGCCTCTGCTCTCCAAAGTTCTACTAAAAGTCAAATAAAACAAACCAAAAATGATTTTGATTGCTCCAGACTGGCCTCACCAGCAATGGTACCCACTCCTGCGCAATGTGTCACACCTTCCACTGTGGCACCTGCCTCAGACATCTTACTTACTGTCTCAGCAGAAAAACCAAATTCTGCACACTCAGCTCCAAACTTTGAATCTTGCAGCATGGCTAATCACCTAAATTCATCCTTAGCATCCCTCAGCAAACCTGTGATGGATGTCATTTTGGAGGCGAGAAGGCCTAGTACTAGAAAATCTTATGCTGACAAATGGAAAAGATTCTGTGCCTGGAATCAATCTCAAGGTATAAGCACAGCAGTGCCCAACATTCCTCAGATTTTACAATACTTAACTGAGATGCTTCACAAGGGCCTGTCTTTTTCTTCCATAAAAATTCATGCCTCAGCCATTTCAGCTCATTACAACACAGAACCTCCCCGCTTCTCTCATCCTTTGCTAAAACAGTATCTCAGAGGGGCCAAAAACTTAAGACCACCCAGGAGAGCTTCAACCCCTGCCTGGAACCTCAATTTTGTATTGGAAAAGCTCACTCTCCCTCCTTTCAAGCCAGCTACAACTGCAGACTTAAACTTTCTCTCCTGGAAAACAGCTTTCTTTTTAGCAGTCACCTCAGCTAGAAGGATTTCAGAATTACAGGCTCTTATGGCAGTGGAGCCTTTCATCATTTTTCATATGGAAAGGGTATCTCTCAGGACCAATCCATCCTTCATGCCTAAGGTGGTATCCATTGTGGCTCTCAATCAGACCATTCATTTGCCAGCCTTCTTTCCCAATCCACAGAACAAGGGGGAGCGGATTCTGCATTCATTGGATGTACACAGGCAACTTAGATTTTACTTAAGCAGAACAAAATCTCAAAAAAAATCTGAACAACTGCTGGTGGCATTTGCTGCAGGGGCAGAGGGAAAGGCTATTTCAAAGCAAACCATTTCCAAATGGATAAGCCATTGTATTCATTTCTGTTATATGCACCATGGAAAAACTATCCCCCAGGGGATCAGATCCCATTCCACCAGGGCTGCATCTACGTCTGCAGCCTTTCTCAGAGGTGCTCCTACCAGGGACATTCTAAAAGCTGCTACCTGGAGCTCAGTTTATACGTTCACCAAACATTACCATTTACCACTTTTCTCTAAATCCAGAGCTGGCTTTGCCACTGCTGTCCTGCAGGGCCTTATAGCTGGTCCTAATGCTGTATAATTCCATCCACCCAACCATAGCTTTGGGATTCTACCCAAATGTAATGATTGCAACAGTGAAACACAAAGAACATAGTGCAGTTGTGTACACTTACCATAAATGTAGATGTTCGAGTGTATTCACTGTTGCAGTCCTGGTTACCCTCCCTCCAGCCCCCTGTTTTTCTTTGGCTTTACCTCTACTTTCTTTCACTATGCTTAAAAGCCCTTCTGGTGTATTTGCTTTTGGGATTGGAGGTATATTTTTTGTGTTTTTAAATTTTATTTGCTTCCCATTTGGGGGGCACCTGACATCTGGGGCAAGAAAAACTGATGTAATGCCATCGGCTGCATGTTTTATACCCCTGACGACCTGACATTATGGAAGAAGGGACAGCAACCGGCGCAGGTCCCAAGACTTTGTTAGGCTGACTGAGGGCAACCTGCCAGCAGATTACCCAAATGTAATGACTGCAACAGTGAATACACTCGGACATCTACATTTATGGTAAGTGTACACAACTGTACTTTTCTTTTTCTGTTGGTTCTCTGGCCAGTTTGTCTTCATTTTTGATTTCTGCTTCTTAATATGTGGGAGGAACACAGAAACCTTAGAAGACTTCTTATATTGGTTATCCAATAACTACCCCCAAGAAATAATTGTTCTTGGGGATTTCAACATTAGTAGTAAAGTCAGAACAAACCTCTGAACTGATAAAGGAACCAATGTAGCAAACAGCAAAATAGTGATTTCAACATTGACTGGAACACTTGCTCTTGTGAAACCCACATAAACCTCTATGGATTTACTCAAATCATAACCTGCCCCACCAGGACAGCAAAACCCAATATTAAGGAAAGTACCCTAGACTGGATATTACCCATCTTCAATCTTTTAAATCAGGCACTTTGCCTGATGACCTAAGTGACCACTGTCTTACCTATGTAATCAAGCTCAAAGTAGACTGCTCCTACCAACCCACCTATAAAACATTAAGAAACCGCAAGAATTTTATTCTCACTAAGTATCAAAATGAACTTAAGGCATGCAACAGGTCAGTACTAAAACTTCTCCTCCTATGAAGCAGTAGCATACTTTAACACTTTATTCCTTGCTATTCTTAACTCCGATGCTCCCAGCTGGTCTATTAGAACCAAAGTTAATATTGCACCATGGCTTTCTAAAGATACCAAAACCAAAATTTCACTCAGAAACAAAGCATGGGCCACCTACCGAAAAACAAAAGCCCCACTTGATCAACTAAGATTCAGACAGCTAAGGAATGACACCAAAAAATCCATAACCTTAGACAAAAAGAACCACTACTACCATCTACTGCAAAAACACCAAAACAAACCTCAAAAGTTCTGGGCAGGAATAAACAAACTACTCCACCCAGGCCAAACCACCACTCCACCCCCCTCAGCTTCCCAACAAAAATCCCCAGTAGACATTATTAATAACTTCAACAGCTTCTTCACAGAGACTATCCAGTCTCTAGCCAGCCAACTCTCTCCTAATGGCTCCAATTCTAATGTAGCCACACCCAGTACCCAAACATGCTTTACCTTCCAACCTGTTCCTACTCAACTTATTCATGCCCTACTAAGACTCACCACCCTCGCTGCTGACCTCCCTCCAGCAGACTATCTGCAAAAGGCTGCTGACACCATAGTATACCCATCTCAATCTTGATCAATAGAGCTATATCTGAAGCTACTGTACCCACTATATGGAAAATCTCCCATGTCATATCTCTCCATAAAGGAGGCAGTTCCACTGAACTGTCAGACTTTAGACCCATAGCTATTCTGTCACCTCTAGTTAAAATTATGGAGAAGTGTGTACACATACAGCTCATGCACTACCTCACACAGAGCAAGCTGTTGTCCAACTTTCAGCATGGCTTTAAGCCACACCACAGTACTACTTCTGCCCTCCTCTCTTTCTCCAACTTCATTAACCCCAACCGGAATAATAACAAACTATACCCTCAGCACTCTTAATAGATCTATCCAAGGCTTTTGACATGGTTAACCACAAAATGTTTATAAATACCTTGAAGGCCTTCTCCATAAACAACCATGCACTCCAATGGTTTCAATCCTACCTGCAGGGCAGGCTACAGGTGCTATCATCTCGCCTACCCATCACATTAGGAGTTCCCCAGGGCTCGATACTAGGACCCCTTTTTTTCTCCGTCTTTATTAATGACCTTTGTTCAGTCATCCCAGATGCTACCTGCATTCAGTATGTGGATGACTCCACTTTGATTTGTACTGATACCTCACCAGCTACTTTATTCACATTAACCCAAAATACCTTCAATACAGTTGAAAAATGCCTCTCTAATCAACATCTAATCCTAAACCCCAACAAAACTAAGTTGCTCCTCTTCTCCCCCACATGCAGGACCCCCCTGCCATCCTTCAACATAACTGCTAACAATGGCACTATCATCTCCCCAGAAGCCCAAACTAAACTAGGTGTCATAGTTGATAACCTGAAGTTTGCCCCATTTGGGATGTACCTCACAAGACACTTCAACAGCTGGAAAGACCACAAAAGTACCTCACTAAGAGGATTACTGGCCTCAAACATATGTCCTATGCAGCCCGACCAGAAAAACTCCAGCTGTACTCAGTGGCATATTGCTTACTCAGAGGTGACCTCTGCCTGACTTACAAAGCCATGTCCAACTCAGAATTGATGGACATGCTCCACCTAAAGAAATCCAAGTCACTGCGAGCCACTCGCTCTAGTGAGCTAATCCTTGAAACAACAATAAATAGAACATGCTGGAGGGATAGATTCCTGTCGCAGAGACTCCCCATGCTTTGGAACAAAATTCCTAACTACATTAGGCAAAGCCCCTCATTAACACTCTTCAAGAGAAACCTAGACGAGTGGATGGGTAACAGAAAATACACCCCTGGGATCACTTCATTGGCTCTTCTTAACAGAGGCTCAGTTAATTAATCAATGGGGTGGCGAAAGTTGAGACACTCTGGGTAGGCTTATAAATGCTCTCGAGCAGGTAGCCTAGTACCTACCTATGAACCTAAGATGCGCATATCAATCAAACTATCAAACCCATTAATAAAAAACTTGGCTCTGTTCACAGAATCAAACCTTTTCTTACCCCACTTGCTAGAACTGCAATTGCCCGTTCCCATCCACTATCAGCTCTTCTCTACACCTCACCTCTATTCCCCAATTTAAACAAAACAGATCTTAATAAACTATCATCCTGCTATAACCACATTGCCAGATTTGCTACTGGCACATCCTACCGGACACACCACTGTCACAACCTAAATCGTCCAGGATGGCTTGAACTGCCAAGTCTAATGCAGTTCAGCCAGCTAATAGTGGCACATAAAGTCCTTTACCAACCAGAAAATACCCCTGCGCTAAAAAATATCATTAGCCCCTACACCAGCACCCAGCCACTGTGATCATCCACTGAACTCCTAGTTCAAACGTACAAATCCAACTACTCAGCTGGGGACTCTCTGTTTGCCAACTCTCAGGGGCGGCTCGTGCTATTGGACTGCAGGACTGCAGCCTTCCCAGCTGTAAAACAAGAAAAATAAACAAAATATAAACAAAAGAGAAAATAAAAAACAAAAAGAAAATAATAAACATCGCGCATGCACACTCGTGGCATTTCCCAATATTCGGACTGCTGGTGAACCAGTCTGGAGCATGTGCACAGAATCCAGACTGTCTCCACCAGCAGTCTGGATTACAAAGACAACATGCAAGTCTACATTTTCCCAGCAGTCTGTGCAGTTAGAACTGCATAGACTGGAAGGGAATCGGACTGCAACGTCCGCAGGCAGGGTGGTCTCGCAGGAAGGATAGGACGAGCCTGAGGTGCTCTCATGGGGAGGGCTTGCAGGAAAGGATTTAACAGCTTAGCGACAGGACTTTGCAGGTATAGTGTGTAACGGAATGGATTTAAGAGCTCAGCGACAGGACTTTGCAGGTAGGGTATGTAAGGGAATGGATTTAACAGCTCGGCGACTGTGTGTGTGTGTTTGCGTGTTTGTGTGTTTGTGTATGTGTGTGTGTCTGTTTGTCTGTGTGTGTGGGCATGTGTTTTACATCAGAGACATAAAATACATATACAATGATAAAAAAAACAGATATAAATTTTAACAGACTGTCATTTTCTAAGGAAAATAATGTCCTCCAGTGGCACATGGAAAAATTGACCTTTTATGGATGTAGAGGCCCTCTGCCTGTAAAGCTGGGCCTCACAACACCCTTAGGCACTCTAGCATTTCCCTGTAATACCTACAGTGTTTGGTAATAGTCTGCTTAATACCAGTTTATTAACACATCATCCGTCTCATTGTGAATTTCATAACTAAAATAAATTAACTGGGTAGCAGTGGTGCAATCAGCAAGTTATATTTTCTGAAAAACATTCCATGTACTGGGAACTGAGATTCTGAGTAGCATCAAATGTTAAAACTGGGGGGGGTATCCATTTTACTGTGTCACTGTCACTTCAACCTTTATTTTAATTTATAGATTTATAGATTAGTACTAGGCTAACTACCCACGGTGGTGCAGCGGTAGCGTTGTCGCCTCACAGCAAGAGGTTCTCCCATTTCATTATCGGCTGGAGCGCCTTTTGTGTGGGGTCTGCATGTCCTCCCCGTGGTCGATTGGCCTTCAAAAGACATGCATGAATGGGCATGCCTTAATTGAAGGTTGGGCATTGAGCTGGCAGCATAAAAATGTACTGCCAATCATTAGCAGACCGGAGTTCTGCTGTGGTGACCCCAAACCGGGAAAAGCCAAAAGAAGAACAACAACTAGGCTAACCGCCCTTGCAAGCCATTTTAAGCCTAGACAATTATCCCTTGTGAGACTCAAACCCTGCACCTTGTGTTTGTAAGGCAAACACCTCAACCATTAGGCCACTCTCCCAACCCAATTTATTTCATTTATTTCCTAAGTGCTTTACAAAAGTCAAATTATATGCATGTGTTTAAGCAAAGTATTATGAGTAATAACAATATTTAAAATGTAATGTTATTTTAAACAAGGGCACTACAAGAATATAGTTAAGACAGTAAAGACCTGCTTCAGTGACAGAGACAAAGGTACAGGGACTTCAGAATGCAGCGATGTGATGGGAACAGTTCATGGCACCTTAAACATCAGATTGCCATTTAATGTTATTTCTAGTGCTGAACATTAGTAGTTTATGATTATTTTAGTATCAATGTTTCTCTTGCATATGTAAATTTCAGATGCTATGTTACATAAAACCTCCCACTGTTCTTTGTAAACAGGAAGATTTTCAAACTTGTATGATGCCCTAATTGTGGGATATACAGAAGTTTATGTTTCAGTGTGTGGTAGTGAAAAAAATAATGAAATATTAAATGAACTTCAGCATTGCCTGACTAGGATGCTTCCTCTATGAGTGGACAAAACTGACTGCACTGATGATTGAAACCCCCAAACTACATTCAACAAAAAAAAAATGCTGAAAAATACTTTTGAAATGCTTTTTGCAGGGAAGCAAGTCCCCACAGCACTCAAACTTATAGATATGACCTCCACAGTCATACCAACTGAAGAAGGGGGAAATTTACCCAAAATGTTCATTCAGCATAATTTGACGAATGGGGTATTGCAACAATTTGTTAGGCAAAAAAATGTACCTCTTCTGAGTCAGTACTAAGAGGTTGACAGCTATGGTGTGAACTGAATTCACTAAATGGTAGCCATTTAAGTTTCAGTCTTCCTCTTTCATAAAACAGATGATTGATTTGGCATAGTGGTATGTTGCTCTGACTGTTTTGTACAGGGTCCTGGGTTCAATACTTGGCAGTGAAATGTATGGTGGTAACTCAGCATTTTATTCTAGCAACTTTCCAACATTATAAAAGCAATGTTTAAAATGTGTTCCTGTTTTTTTGGTCTTTTACCCCCCTCCCTAAATTTTGGCTTTTTCCAGATTTCTTATGCTGCAAAGTTCAGAGATACAGCTGAGTGTCAATTAAATTTTACAAGAAGCTGAGAGCTGCAGGGGAACAAAAGTTTAGTGATGCTTATGCTGCATCTGCTTTTATTGTTAATAGCACAACAGGGAGTGTACTTGCTTTTGATGCAGAAGGCTGTGGGTTCTACTCCCACAGTAGGTAGATGCATTGCTGATACTGTACTGCATTGTAAAGGGGGTGGATGCTGCAGTCCTTTTTGGTGAAGATACCTAGTAACTATGAACCTGTTATCAGTTTGCCAGCCATTCCCTATTGCAATATTACTAGCTTATCTTTTTTTAAGGAAACATAGGCGATTTATTCCTCAAGGGCAACAGACACTTTATATAAAGTTGTTTGCTAGCAGCAACCTCTTCATTAGTTACAGATTTCTTTAATGTGGAATTATTTAGATTACTTTTACTTCTTCAGAGATTGTGCATATTTACTGATACTGGTAGACTGTAGAAGTTTGAGTAGACTTTTATTATAGAAATGTTCTGAATTGGGCAGTTTTATCATTATTGGTGCATGCATTTTGTTTCATTGTTTACTGGAAAAATTTTCTGAATTGGGCAGTTTTGTCATTATTGGTGCATGCATTTTGTTTCATTGTTTACTGGCAAAATGTTCAAAACAAATTTAAAACGCCCTCTACAACTGTACTATATTTTACAAGGAAATGAATTTAATACAATCAGAAAGGTGTATTAAAGACCACGTGTATGTTTCGTGTGCAAGGGGCCTATGATTTGAAAATAGCCTAAAGTTAATCTTTATCTGCCACTGGCAAAATGTATTTTCTTTGAATGTGGGTTTCAATACTGTTTCAATGAATGTGAGTTTCAAGGGCAGAGAAGTTTTAATGCTAAGTCTGTTTTCATTGTGAGATTGCATTGCTTTGTTTAACAGATGTCTTAGTGTTTGTGCTGGAAAATGCAAAATAAAACTTTCAAATGAAGTCCAAATCATCATAAAAGTAAAGCAGTATGCACATTAGTGTTTATGGTAAATGGGGTGAAATAGCCAAGTAATGTTTCATTGGAATGGTTCCATTCAACCCTGATTTTGTGAGGGGTAAGGGCAGCAAACTCAAAGACAGCCCCGACTGAACTATACCTCTCAGCTGTCCAGATTTTTACAGAATGAATAGATTTTTGCTTCTTATTTTTGGTTTGTTCCTCATAAAATGTGTGGTTTTCTGGCAAATAATTTAGGAATTAAGTCAGTAAATAATGACAATGAGTTTCAGACTTCATAACCTTCAGAAAAACGCATGCTAAAGCAAGGCCTTTTATTCTATCAACTGTTTCAGTTTATATAACAATTTTTTAGTACTGTTTATATGTTCCCCCAGTGTATTTGGCCTTGTCCAGATTTCTTGCATTAAAAGGTTGAGATGTACGTGCAAATAAATTGCTTTAAAGAATTAGGCATATCCAAACCTCTCAACTGTCCCTGATTTTGGCTCAAAATGTTGCTCTTCCCCTAATAATCCCGCTGCAAAATGGCAATTTTGGAAGAAAATGTGGAGGGTTTACAATTAAGAAATAACTGTAATAATCAGAGTTATAGATTACTTTTATTTCAGAAATGCATGTAGATTCTTTTATTTTGTCAACTGCTCAAGTTAGCAGTACTAATATTAAAAAGTGCCCCTTCTTTGACAGGTTCCCAGTTGTATTATGTGGGTATTTTATATTTTTGCATCACATTTTTGGTCCATTTTTCATAAAATTGTGTTTTTTGGCAAACTAGTGGCAAATCATTAAACACTGAAGTTAGAAAATAATGACAGATATTGGAGTTTCAGATGTTATATCCTTCAGAAAATTCATACTAATGCAAAACCTACTATTCTATTATCTTTCTAAGTTTATAAGAGCAATATTTAAAAATTGTCCTTATTTTTGGGCCTTTGTCCCACTTCTATGTATGCCTTTGTCCACATTTTTTGTTCTGAGGTTGACAGATATGACAAATGTGTCAGGGCCATCACAGTCACCTAGCGACATTTTAAATTGTGACATACGTGTTGCACCCCACTCCCACATGTAGTGTGACTCTGGATGTGTCCAAGCAAGGCAAATAGCAGTTATGCAGTGTAAATTTGCAGAGTATCCCCCCACCCAAGGTAGACATAGATACTACTTTTATTCTGTCCTTGATTTTGAAGAATGTTCTGGTTTTTGTCATATTTTATACTGCTGATTTATGCCTATTATTACTCAGGAAGTGCCTGTTGCTCTGTGTTTAAGTAGCAATGCTTTAATGACCATCAGATAAGCTTGTCTGAGATTGTAAGATGCAAGTAAGCTTTAATAAGCATACTGTTAAAGAATTGCCAACATTGAAAGCCTTTCTGGTATTGCCATGCAGACACTTGCATAACTAGATAATGTTTAAGCCTTGGGTATTGAAATGCAAAAAATAGTATTTGTAATAAAGGACAGGATTACATTATTTTAAGAAGCTCATTACATTTGTTGGAGACTTGCAGTCATCTTTGCAGGCTTTACCTGTAATCCAAACAGAATGCCAATCTATCATGTGTTGTCCATTACCTGTACAGTAATCCTTTAAGCAATGTATCTTGAGCTTGTTTCTTGTTTGCTTTTCATTTTTACTTTGATCATGTTTTCCCCATGAAACAAGTAGCTAGTTGTTGTCAGGCAGCAGGTCTTTTTTGGATAAGAAACATTTTTACAAGTGGGGTATCACAGAGATTGCTACTTTCAGCATGTTACTTGGTACTTTAATAAAGCTGAATATAAATTATACTTAGAACTGCAGTGCGAGGAGAAGTGGTTTGAGTTGAGTGCTGCTTGTTTTTCTTGTACTTGATTTGGACTGGCATTCCAGTAATGTATTTAAAAGTAATTTATTTTTTCATGCCTCACAACCTTTTTGTTTCCATCTAGATATTAAGTAAGCTGTCATGCAGCCAATGCATTGAAATATTTTTTTTCTTCTACACTTCATTTTGTCTTGATTGGACTCGCATAATGACGGTTTGGCACCCAGGGCAGCGTATTTAATTAAAGTTACAGTTTTTGTGGTTTTGAGCAAAGCTCCTCCCCTTTCTAGTTGGCCGCACCCCTTCCCATTGACTCCACCCATACAGCTGTCTCCTGCAGCCCCTCTTTGATTTGAAGTCACCAGCCGCCACTGCCAACTCTGTATAAAAAATATGGAACAGACTCCCAGCTGACTTGACCCTAGAACCCTCACTAACTCAATTCAAAAACAAACTCAAGAAATACTTCAAAACTCATTGGCTATGTCCTTACACTAACCACGACTAGTGACCTCTCTATTTCTTAGGTGCCTTACCTTCAACTACTTCTAACTTTTTTCTACCACTCCATTTCAGGAAGGGTCAATTGTATAACTGCTGCTCTGTGTGTCTTAAACCTGAATTTAATGTTATGTATTTTTAACTTTGAAAACAATGTTATGTTTTGTAAAGTGTTTTATAATAAGTTAGTACTATATGTGCTAAATGCTGGTATTGCTTATGTCTGTAATCTGCCTGAAACTAGCATTTACTAAATGTTCAACATGAATTATTATCTTGGAGCTTTTCTCCCTGGGCCTCTGCTGAAAATGGGCATGTATCCAGTCGGACTATCCCGGTCAACAAACAGTAAAATAAATAAAATAAATTAAAACATATGTGAGTCTACCAGATGCATGGGGAGGCACTCCATGGTGCCAGTTCAATCATTGAACCATATGTCCACCTCTGTCCTTACCAGCTGCATAACCTCTTACCAGGTGACCCAGAAGGGCCCCTGCCTGTCACTCTGTGATAAGGATCCTACTCTACCTATGAAAGGCCACCAATGAGCCATCCACATTACATTCCACACAGTGACCTTTTTCACCTTGTAGAAAGGCAGGCCCAGGGACTGTGGCTGGTGCAGAATTTGGTGGCTACCACCTCACTTCTGCCTGTTCTGTAGCTGATCATACAGAAAAAAAAGAAAATAAGTGGAGAAAAACAAAGCAGCATAATTAAAACAGAATGAAAAGGAAACACAACAGGACCAAAATACAATGGTCAGTGTAATGTCTGACAAACAGCAGTCAGCAAAGCCATGTAGATCACTGGTAAAGGATAGTACAGGAGACACTAGTGCAGCATAACTGGAATAGATTAGTACAGTAACACATTAACTGCATGAAAAAATCTATAAAACCAATGGACAGTTCAATGGTAGTAAAATCTTAAAATAAAAAAATACAGCTGCTCAGTGCTGTGGGAAGCTACTTCCACATTCTCAAATGCAGTAAACAACTGTGTGCAGAACTGATTGCTAATGGAGCCACATATACTGAGTCAGAAGATATAGCAAACCTACTGGCAGACAAATTTAACCCACTCTCCCCTCATGAAATACCATCAAATATAACTCCCCCTACTATCACTAGATAGCAGGTCCTCAAAGTTCTCTCTAAGACCAAGAACACTGCATCAAAGGGCCCAGACAATATCCCAGGATGCTTTCTAAATAGCATGAAGGATGACCTGTCAGGCCCCCTAGAATCACTATTTAACCATAGCCTCCAAACAGGCTTCATGCCTCATGAAAGGAGAACAACAACAGTCATCCCTCTAACAAAGGTGGGCCATCTACATATCCTGGAGACTACAAACTCATAAGTCTCACTAGTCTTATTTGCAAAATCATGGAAAGAATTATCATGCAAATGATCAATAATGAATTGGAGAACCTCCAGATAATGGTTCCAGCCCAATTTGGATTCATCAAGGTCAGGTCATCCCTAGTCAACCTGGTGGACGTCTTTGAGAAGGTCACCAAAGCAATAGATGAGGGCAAAATGGTTCATACTGCCTACCTTGACTTGGCCAAGGCATTTGACACAATGCTCCACTTGGGCATTGTTGACAAACTTGTCACTCAGTGGATAGCCAGCTGGCTTATGGACAGGAGCCAGGAAGTTAGAATTGCAGAGTCCACCTCTCCCAGGGATTGACCCTGGGACTGCTCCTTATTGGCATTTACTTCTCTGAAGTCAAGGTCAGTGTCAATGAGCACTGACCGACTAAATTTCTAGAAGATTGCAAATTAGGAGCAGTCACAGAATACCCCACCAACACTAATGTTCTCCAGGAAAGGCTAACACAGACACACAACTTGTGTCAGTGCCATAGACTAAAAGTAAATGCCATGAAATGGGTTATAGTAGCCTTCAGGAAGTCATCCATCCACGGTAACTGTCATATTGACAACACACCCCTAAGAGCTGAAAAAGCAGTCCATCAAGTGTCTATAAGTAGTGAGGAAATGATTTTGTGTTGTGCAACTTATAAGCAGAGGTATGGTATTTAGGTCCAAGGAGGTCATTCATCATCATCATCAGCCCACTTTTTCCCATTTTCTATATGGGTAGAGAATCGTGTTAGCTGTCACCATCTCTCTCGATTCAATGCCACACTTCTGCCTTCTTCGATGCTCATGCCTGATTGTCACAGATCTTCTTTCACACAATCCATCCACCTCTTTGCTGGTTGTCCTTGTTTCCTCTTACCTTCTTCCTGTCTGTCCCAAATCTTCTTCACCAGATTGTCTTATGCTTTTTTGCACATGTCCAAACAACATTAATCTGTTCTCTTTGACCTTTTCAGCAATTGGAGCTACTTTGGCTTCTGCTCTTATGTCTTCATTTCTTTGTCTGTCCCACAGAGTGCACCCTTCTCAGTCACTTCATTTCCATCACCTCTAGCTTTTTCATCTGCTCTGCCTTTACTGCCCAGGTTTCTGTACTATACAGTAGTCTTGTACACCTTACTTTTCAACTTCTTTGGCATTCTTCTGCTATAGACTACACCTAACACTCTGCCAGTTGACTGCATCCCCTCTGATTCTAGCTGTGACCTCTTCATTCAGACTTCCCTTCTCCTCAACCACCCCCCAGATACTTGAAGCTGTTTACCTGTTCCACTATCTTCCCTTCTATCTCAATTCTCAGCTTCTTCTGATTTCCCCAGTTTGCTGCCATTACCACTGTCTTATCTGTGCTTAGTTTTACCCCATGTGCCTTCAGTTTTGCACTCCATTGCTCTATACTTTGCTGGAGTTCTTGCTCAGAGTCTGCCTATAATGCCACACATCTGCATACAGCAACTTTGTTGATCTGTCCCCTCCAACTTGTTTGGTAATGTGGTCCATCACCAGTATGAACAACAGTGGGCTCACCCACTCCAACTGGGAACCCTTCTGTGAGGCCAAACATTGCCCTTGTACATAGCCTGCACAAATTCTACCAAAGTGTCAGGGACTTTGAACCATGGCAGTACTGCCCATATCAGCTTTCTTGGGACTTTATCATGTGCTTTCTCCAAGTCTAGGAATGCCCAGTTGGAATCTTTCCTCACTTCTAGCTTCTTCTCAAATATCTGTCTCACTGCAAACATTATAAACAAGGAGATCATTGTTCCATTGTATTTAGCATTCATCAGGCCTATCATTGAGTAAAATACCCCTTTTGGTATGTACCTAACCAGGCACATCCAGCAATTGGAATGTCCAGAGAGGTTCCTCACTAAAAAGAATAAAGGGGGAATAAGTAACATGTCTTGTGTAGACTGCCCCAAAGCCCTATCCCTGTATTCTGTCTCCTACAGCTGTTAAGGGGAGATCTGTGCCTGTCATACAAGGCATTATCAGACCTCACTCTGATGGACTCCCTGCATAACCATAAAACAGACAACACCAGAATTATCCATTGTAAAGACGTAAACCTTGCCTATGACTAAATAGGACCTCCTGAAGAGACAGGTATATATCTCAGAAACTATCCATACTGTGGAACAGGGTCCCCATCCATATGAAGCAGAGCTCCTCCCTAACCCAGTTGAACTGTAACTTGGACAATTGGTTGGGAAACAGAAAAATCATCCCTTGTTTGGCACCTATGTCTTTAATGGACACAGGCAGTCTGTAAATGGTTCACCTCCCAGGCCCTTCCTTGTAAATGTTTCATCTCACAAGCCCCTGATAACACTTATCAAAGGTACCAGAACTCATCAGAGATTTGGGATGCATGGCTAGACTTAAAAAGGCCCTAGTGATGCTTAGTCTAAAACATACCTATGAACCTATGAAATAGATTATACAGAATTATACAGTAAAGCAAAATGTAGGTAGAAGTGAAAGAATTTTGAAATTTAGCACAGCAGTTGAAGAAAAAAACAGTTACATAATCTCTACATATTATTCTCTTAACTCATTACATCCAAGTCTTGCCTACAGGTGCATTTGCAGTTACCTCCTACTGACTCCTCTAGGCGTCATATATTGCTTACTCATATTTGCATCAATAAATCCAAAACTATGTATGTACATGTTTTCAAAATATTTCATCACAAAGCTGACACAATAGCAAACTCGGCTGCATTAATATTTGACCTCTGTGTGGTGCAAGTAAAGAGATATTAACTGTTTTATGATACTAATTTATATAGATATAATTTTCATATTTTTCTAAATATCTCAAAAACAAGTAACATAGACAGAACTCCTAGCCTCAAATGAAAGCTCTGAGCTAGATGAATAAAATGCTGCTGACAGTATGTGACTAACGTGAGTGATACCTGAGATGTTGTAAGTTGTTTACAAGACATTACAAACATAATATTTACTGTGTTTACTGTGACTTATAAAATTCTGTTTTAAGACCTGGAATGTAAAGAATATTGTCACTATAAAAATAGTTTTGTGCTGAAGATTTTGCCATTTATACTTCTTTCATAACCCCTATGGTTCCAGAGATATAACCATTTGTTTTAAATGGGAGGACATAATTTGATTCTGTCAAGATGCTTAGGCTCTGTCCATTGGAAGTTATAGTGCAAACTTCCTGAACTCCATTGGAGTGAATGAGTACTGAATTCTAATCTGTTAAATTGATCAACCATTTTATTATATAAAATGTCTTACATTATGAATATGAAGATTTATATATTTTAACTATTTTTATATGCTGTTCATGTTTGTTTTTCTTTACTTATATCTTATTTTTGTATTTGATTTTCTTTAAAGCTTTTCTCCCCAGGCCTCCATGAAAACTGGGCACTAATAGGCCCAGTGGACTATCCCAGTAAACAAATACCAGTAAATAAATAATCTAAAAAGCATTGAACAAATAGGAAGTGAAGAAATATAAAATTGCAAAGCAGCGTACAACTATTCATTGCTGTGGTAAATGCAATTATACAGTAAAAGCAGCAATACAGTACAATGCTACTTGGAGAGCCTGGCCTGCTTCATGTGACAGGCAAGCCTGTTCTCTGCAATTTCAAACTCTACTGCAAAACAATGAAAATGTTAATGAACACAGCATATCCAAAACAGTAGAAGGCATTGTTGACTGCAGTGGACAGGTAATAACTCAGCACAAAACAAATTGCTTACGGTAATAACTCTTCCTAACCTATTCATCCCATCTGTAGATTATTATGCCAATGGTTACCAGAGCAGATAGTAACATCACTCACTGCCCTGGCAAGCATGTGCCAGGCATCCAGTTTGTATAGCAGGCTTTCCTAATATCCCACCAAGTGCTTCCTGTGTTGATTTTGCTACAAGTTAAAAAAGATTTTGCACTCCTAGGAGCCCTGCCAGTCAGATCCTACTGAAGCGATGTCCACATACTAAGTCAAGTCCAGGAGTGAAAGCAATAGCATGATTGCAGTCCCGCATATCACAGAGATCAGATGATGCTCATTGATGTGCAAACACAGTAATGTGATGCTCATCTATGGTAGTGTGACAGTGTGACTAATGTGTTCAGTAGCTCAGGAAAGAGCAACTTAAGCAAGGCCAGTGGTCAAGTTCTCCATGTGCTTACAGCATACCTGACCTATAGCCCATGTATGAGCAGTCCTAAGTCCCATAACATGGAATAAGGGTGATAATGCATCGTGTTACTAGTACAATTCAGAGACAATCACAATACATCACTTCATTAGTATTACAGCACTCTGGGCCCCATTTTAGTTGAATAAAGACATGGTTAGCCAGTCCAATGCTGTAGAGGGATAAAGCTCTGACTATGATTTAAGTGACCCAAGGCAGGGAGGATAGTTGTGCCTATTCTAGAAGGGATCCAAAACAATGAATACCAAGTTCACACAGAACAGCTAAACAGTAAAAATCTAAAAGAACAATCTATCCAAGCTAGATTTTTCACTGTGTGATACCCTGAAACCTCTTACATTAGAGGAGACCTGGGATATATGCAAATGACCCAATTAGGACATCAGGTGTTTCAGCTATATGGCAATTCTGAATGTCCATGACTTTTTTTTTTTCTTTTTAAGTCTGTTATGGACAAATTCAGGCCAATAAAGACAAAGCACTACTACCTGCAGATATGCATGTTTTGGACTTCTTATGACACACACACACACACTGGGTGGGATTTAGGCCAGAGGAAGTCATTCATCAACCGCAGTATGACTAAGCTCATCCTGCTCAACAGTGCGCTGGCAAATGCAGCTCCCCAAGGACTTTGTCACAAAGTAACTGGGCATTCTATATACAAGAGTGTTTTCCTAGTAGAGAGACTCTCTCAGTACAGATCACTCTAAGGAGCCTGTCAGACCTAAGGAAAACTTTTAGTGACATGATACTGGGACCAAAAATGGTGGAACCTGAAGTCAGCAGTAGTGGGGATGAAAAAAAATGTCCATATTGTGGGAGACAACATTACAGCAAGCAACATAGGAAGAAAATAGGAATTCTAATGAAAGTGACAGCAGACAGAATAAGTGGTAATGAAACCCCATCAATGCACTCATACCTCTCAAACTCTTAGCGTAAGACATGTGGACGAAGCCTAAGATAATGGGGGATAAAAGATAAGAAGTAGAGACAAATTTGAAATATTGCTCTTATAAACTTAGAAAGTTGCTAGAAATATAGGATTTGTGTTAGCATGAATTTTCTTAAGGATATGAAGTCTAAAACTTAAATGTATGCAACTATTTAGTGACATCAATCCTCAGTGATTTAACAGAAAATTTTAAACTTTTAAATGTAAAATTTAAAAAATTTAAATTTAAAACATTTAACAGAAAAACTCAGATTTTATGAGTACTATACCAAAAATATAAGGAAAAAATCTGGATATTCTGCTGAAATCTGAACAGTTGAAAGGTATGATTGCAGTCACTGCTCAAGGGCTTGTGACTACCACAGATTCTGTTACATAGTGGTGCAGTGTGACTGTGTGTGTGTGGTTGTGTGTATACATGCGGTAGCGTTGCACTAAGCTTGTAGGGTGTCTAACAGGTTGGTGGGTCTCATTCTGTCAGAGCACAGGGAATATACAGAAAATGTTGCAGTCCTGTGTGGGTGTGTGCATCTAACCACTTCACTCGTGACAACCAGGATAAGTGTCAGTCTTGCCGTGTTGGGCTACTGGGTATTATTGATCTCCAGAATGCCAGCCACATAGTCTGATATTGGCACAGGTGCAAGGGACTACACATGTGACACACATGCCCATAGCTGACACACTGTAGCATAGTGACAGAACAGTTAACTTATAGCAGCACATTGGGCTTTGTCTACCACAGGGGTGCTTGGTACAGGTGCTGGCTTACTTTTGCAGTCCTACATAACCATACTGATCCACATGTGTTCCCACATGTGTAGCTGAACTATCATGAGGTCAAAAGAATGGCAACACTTGGGGAAGTTTACCACAGAAGAGACTCTGGTGATGTTCATCGTGCATACAGCTGCAGTCATAACAGATGGGTTCTCCTGCCGTCGGGCGGGTCCTCGGTCGGCCGAATTCCAAAGTCTAGGTCCGGCGTCGGTTGTCGTCGCTTCTTCCCTGACGTCAGTGCGACAGGGGTATAAAAGAACCAGCCGACGCCATTTTCTCCAGTCTTTCTTGCAGCGCAGTGCCCGAAGCAGAAGCAGTTCGCAAGTGCCAGTCGGCCAGCTCCTGAGATTACAAAAATTTGGAAACCGAAGTCTTCTAAAAAGCTAAGTACCCCATTGGGGAAACTTTTCTTGCCTCAGACCGATGTCAGACAAAGTTAATAATTGTATTTCTTGTGGGAAGCAAATACTGCATAAGGATTTCCATTCCCTCTGTATACCTTGTTTAGGCCCAGACCACAACATCTCGGTCTGTCGCTTTTGTGCTACATTCAACAAACGCACTATTAAGCGTCGGGCGGAGTTCGCCCAGCATTATTTTGGGAAAGTATTTAACTATACTATGTCGTCGGATACTCCGACTCCGGTTTTGTCTAAAAAACGCAAAGACAAGGACCGACACATGAACCGACACCACGCCAAAGCCGACTACACGTGGTCTGGTTCTCAGTGAGGCGCCTACACAGCCCCTGATTACCGACGACACTTCTTTGACGGTGTCTCCTGTGCCCGAGGCCGCAGGCTCCTCGGCCCACACCCCAACCACAGATACCGAAGCCACTCTTGGCATTGAAACTCAGAATGTGGACAGGTCCACCTCTACTCAAGGTGTCTTCAGACCTTCCTCTTCTTTCTCAATCAAGGCTTTCACAAAGTCTAAAGCATCCTTGCACCCTAAGAGACCAGCTACACAGGGCCCATCTGCAGGCCCCATGCCTAAGAAACAGATGCTTAAAATGGCTGAGGATTTAATTACTCTAATCAGAGGTTCTCAGCCCCCACCGGACAAAAGGCCCAAAGTGGAGGAAGATTCCCCCTCCTCTGACCAGGGCTCCATTATTTCAGAGCACTCTGATGTTGAGGAGCATTCTTACTCCCCTTTTGAAGACTCTGATGCGGAGGAGTCCATCCCTTCTGTATCCCCCCCCTGAGGATTACTCATTTGGGGAAAATTTGCATACCTTAAGGGAACACTTTCACTGGGAAGGCCAGGATTATTCAGATTCCAAGAAAAGGATCAGGGAATTTCTCTTGTTACCTCAGCATAGGCCTCTGGCTATACCTCCTGTCTTGGACATCCTAGATGATGTTTACTCGGAGGCCTGCCTTAACCCGGACTCTCTACCCCCAGCACCAGTTAAGCCTGACAGGTACTACAGGGTTCCTGACTCACACCAATTTCTTTACAAAAGCCATGCTGCTGACCCAGAAACCATCTCACAGGGCCCCAAGGGAGTTAAGGCCTCAATTGCCAAAAATCCATTGCCCTCTGAGAGAGATTCCAGATCCTTAGAAAGGTGGGGAAAAAAGGTATATACCTCAGCTACCTTATCCATGAGGGCCTTAAACTGTCAGTTTCATATGCTAAAATACCAACAGTTTTTGTTATCACAATTGAAGAGTAAAATGTCACAACCTGAACAACCAGACTTGAAGGAGTTACAGGATTTGATGCATAGTGCCGAACAAGTGGGTAAACTTACCTTACAATGTGGTTTTGATGCTCTAGAGGCCTCATGTAGATCTGCTGTTACAGGATCAGTCATATGTAGGCATGCCTGGCTCAAGGAACAAGCCTTACCTGATCATGTCAAAGCTAAACTACTAGACGCCCCACTTCAAAAGGATGTACTATTTGGTGCTAATGCTGAGGAGGTATTAAGGAAAATGGAGGAAAAGGCTAAATCAATGCAAACAGTGAAAGAATTTCTACAGGTTCAACCCCCACGTTTTAGTAGAAATTGGCCTTCCAAAAACTGGTCCTTTCCTGCCACAGACAGACCCCAAAGAGGCAGATACAGGCGCCCGAGGGGCAGAGGACAATCCCAAGGATCGTATAGAGGCAGACAATGGCAAGCCCCTACACAGAGGTGGTGAGGACAACTCGCAATCTTTCAGAAAGCAAACCCAATGACTTTCCCCTTTGCATGCCAACCAGGTTTCAAATGGCAGCCCCCTTAGGAGGAAAGCTGGCATTATTTTCAAAAAATTGGCATGTTGTCACAAAGGACAAATGGATCCTGGACATTATAAACAGAGGCTACAAATTTCATTTTCACACCCTTCCAAAAATGAGAGGCATGCCAAACCTGCCACACAATCAAAGGGCAGAGGCACAAAAGCAAATTGCAGATCTCATAAACATGAAAGCTATTCAAGAGGTACCTACGCACAAACAAGGTCAAGGTTTTTATTCCAGGCTATTTCTGGTGCCAAGGAAGGGAAAAGATTGGAGACCTATTTTGGATCTATCCATCCTAAACACATTTCTACTCGTACCAAAATTCAAGATGCTCACTCTACAGCAACTTCTTCCCATGCTGGGCAAGGAGTCTTGGCTGGTAACATTGGACCTCAAGGAGGCATACCTGCATGTCCCAATCAGACAAAATTGCAGAAGGTACCTCAGATTTCTTGCAGGTTCAACCCATTATCAATTCTCTGCATTGCCCTTTGGCTTATCTACTGCACCCAGAGTATTCACGAAATGCCTGGCATCAGTAATTGCCTACTGCAGACTTCAAGGGATACAAATATACCCCTATTTGGACGACTGCCTGATCCAAGCGGACAGCAAGCACATTCTTCTGAAGCATCTGGCTTATGTAATGATGTTATTGAAATCTCTGGGTTACACAGTCAACAAAAAGAAATCAAGGCTAATACCCTCTCAGAAGATATTTTTCCTGGGTGCCAATTTGGACACAAACACCCAGATGGCCTACCTCACGCCAGAGAAGCAGAGGCAACTAATACAATACTTCAGAACACTAGCAAATTGCACCAGGCTTACTGCAAGGAAAATCCTGCAGGCTCTGGGATTCATGGCATCTTGCATCTTCCTAATCCCATGTGCAAAGCTGCACATGAGGAAACTACAATGGTACCTGAAAAACTTATGGTCTCAACACAGCCACAGTTTGGAAACAATAATACCACTAATTCCATGTCTGCAAAAGGAATTTCTGTGGTGGGCTTAAGCATGCCAAACAAACACAGGTCTTCCATTCAGCAAGCCTCAAGCAAATCAAGTCATCACAACAGACGCCTCGGACTATGCCTGGGGGGCACACATGACAGATCGGTGCATTCAGGGCAAATGGTCCCAAAAAGAAAAACACCTTCACATCAATCAAAAAGAAATGCTAGCAGTAATAAATGCTATTATAGCTTTCAAAGACCTTCTACAACCAGGTCAACTATTGATAAGATCGGACAACACCACAGTTATGTGGTACATAAACAAACAGGGAGGAACACATTCTTACCCCCTGTGCAGACTAACCATGTCACTTTGGAACATGGCCATGGACTTACAAATAGAACTACAAGCACAGTACTTGCCAGGCAAGGAAAACACGCTGGCAGACAACCTAAGCAGAAATATGACAGATCCACACGAATGGATATTGCATCCAAAAGTTTTTACAGAAATAATCCAAGAATGGGGAAGGCCAGACATAGATCTCCCACAAGAATCATCAATTGACAAAATTCTGCTCAAGGATCTTCCATCCAAAGGCCTGGAGAGTGGACGCTCTTTCTTTCAGTTGGACATCAATGACAGTTTATGCCTTCCCACCTTTTCCTCTGCTGCCCAAAGTTCTATTAAAGACCAAAGCAGACAGTCCAAAGATGATTCTCATTGCTCCGGACTGGCCAAGGCAACACTGGTACCCACTCCTGAGGAGCCTGATGCATTCCCCGCCATGGACCCTGCCTCTAATGCCTCTTCTTCTGACTCAGCACAGTTTCAAAACTCTTCACAGCCAGCTAAAAACACTCAATCTAGCCGCATGGAAGATTCCTTAGCATCTCAACAGGCCCTACTCTCCAAGGAGGTGCAGGATGTCATTTTGGAGGCCAGAAGGCCATCAACTAGAAAAGCTTACTCCGCAAAATGGAAACGTTTTTGTGTCTGGAATGAGAAAAAGGGGCAGGATCATGGAAAACTGAATTTACCTCAAATACTACAATATTTGGCTGAACTGTTAAGCAGTGTACTTTCTTTCTCCTCCATCAAAATACATGCCTCAGCCATTTCTGCAGAATACAACACTGATCCACCTTTATTCTCTCACCCTCTCTTAAGACAGTTCCTCAGAGGGGCTACGAATTTAAGGCCTGCAAGGAAATAACCAATACCTGCTTGGGATCTTAATTTCATTCTGGAAAAATTGACCTTGCCTCCTTTTGAGCCAGCTGCCTCATCAGATTTGCAATATTTGTCCTGGAAAACAGCTTTCCTTCTGGCTATCACCTCAATTCGTAGAGTTTCAGAACTACAGGCTCTCATGGCTGTCCAGCCTTTTATCATCTTCCATCAGGACAGAGTTTCCTTACGAACCAACCCGTCCTTTATGCCTAAAGTGGTATCCAGGGTAGCTTTAAATCAGGCCATACATTTACCTACTTTTTATCCTAATCCTCCAAACAAAGAGAGATTACTACATTTCTTGGATATCCACAGACAGCTGCGTTATTATTTGGACAGAACAAAGCCTTTCAGAAAATCAGAACAACTCTTTGTGGCCTATGCGGTAGGAGCTCAAGGGAAGCCAATCTCCAAACAAACAATCTCAAAATGGATAGCCCACTGCATACACTTTTGCTATTCCTTTCATGGCAAAACTGTTCCTACAGGCATTAGAACTCATTCCACCAGGGCCACAGCCACCTCTGCAGCCTTCCTCAGAGGAGTTCCTACCAAGGATATTTTGGAAGCAGCCACTTGGAGTTCTGTGCATACCTTCTCCAAGCACTGCAACCTACCATTATACTCCAAATCTAGAGCAGGCTTTGCTACTGCAGTCTTGCAGGGCATTTTGGCTCCTCCTAGTTCCAACTAGTGCCTACCACCCCTTTCTTAGCTTTGGGATTCTACCCATCTGTTATGACTGCAGCTGTATGCACGATGAACATAGTACAGTTTTGTACCTACCATAAATGTAGATGTTCGAGTGCTAATACAGCTGCAGTCCAGGTTTCCCTCCCTCCTTCCCCTCTAGGGGTATTCCTTTTATGGTGTATTTGCTTGCAACTACTGTTTTTTGATCATATTGCATTGCATTATTACACAATTTTATGTATTGCCTTCCTTCTGGGGGCACCTGACATCTGGGGCAAGAAAAACGGAAGAAAATGGCATCTGCTGGTTCTTTTATACCCCTGTCGCACTGACGTCAGGGAAGAAGCGACGACAACTGACACCAGACCTAGACTTTGGAATTTGGCTGACCAAGGACCCGCCTGACGGCAGGAGAACCCATCTGTTATGACTGCAGCTGTATTAGCACTCGAACATCTACATTTATGGTAGGTACAAAACTGTACTTTCCTGAAGGTCGTACACACACATGGCAGGTGTATCCTGAACAAGTGTAAAGTGGACAAGGTCATGTGACAGGAACTGATGCCAGACTTCAGTGCAGTGGGTGGTGACAATAGGTTGTTGTGCATTTATATCGCAGGGTCACTGACATGATCTTCTAAGTCAAGAGTAAGGATCACAAGTTATGTGGAAACGGCTTGATCACTAGAGGTACACCTTCAACACAGCAGCAGCAGCTGAGAGATGCTGAGGAATTTCTACTCTTCCACAGTTATGATACTGCGATAACTCTCATACCCATTGATGGATTGTTTGTGAGAGCTGGGCTTTTCGTGGAATGTCTGTTGGGGATGCCCCAGATGTGTACAGAAACATGACATTCCTGTAGGACTTTGTGTGGTACTTCAGCCTGGTTTGCACATGCATGTCATGTCCTTCTGCATTGATGTCACACAGGGATATCTACCACTGACACAACCTGCACCACACTACATCTGCCTGAGTGTCTGTGGTGGATGCATCAGGTGAGTAGTGGCATCTGCTTTTCCTATAGAACATTACCTTGCACCTCTGCATGGTTTACTGAGATACTCTTCCACAATTCTGTTACCCATGGATATAAAAGCTGCAGTAGAGAAGAACCACACCACAAATTATGTAAATTCCCAAAGACTATATGTACTTTTGGCAAATAGCCTATTTGTGCACTACATGGTGGTGGAACTCACACACAGATCAGCTTTCACACTGGGAATTTTTTTTGTATGCATTCACAGTTTCACTCAGAGAAGATTGAGCCAAGTCAGTACATGCCTGTTTACAGCATGCCTTTAAAGGATGGCGATGATGGCATCATGCACTTGGCACAGTTTGAAGACACAGTGGCACTGCCGGTGATGGTAGCATTGTAGAGAACTCTCCCCTCTCACACAGATTAGGGAATTGGGGAGTTCCAAGGTGAACCACTTTTATCACTTGGTTTAATGAAGGATGTTGTGTTTGTCAGTCTCATAACAGATAGGCATCAGTACTACTGCAGGCAGCATCAGGGACCATGTAGCTTCTGAGGTGTACACACACATCATTGGAGAGAGGTATGTAGGAGGACCTTAGCAACATGATGCAAGAACATTGCCTGACCTTTGTATTACACTTGGCATCAAGCAGTGGAAGTGCAGCACTGTGATCTAGGCACAGTTGATGTTAATCAGACCATGTCAGAACTACTCGCTGAGTTGGTGCGTCTGTGTTTTGTGCGTGTGTTTTGTGTGTGTGTGTGTGTGTGTGTGTGTGTATGTGTGTGTGTGTGTGTGTGTGTGTGTGTGCGTGTGTGTGTGTGTGTGTGTTGTGTTTTGTGTTTTTGAAAACATTCAACTCCTACAGGGACTGTAAGTCATTCTGCAGTGCAGGTAGAGTGCCACTGCCTGTAAGTATCTGGAGTATGCACATGAGGCAAGTGGCAGTCTACTTGGCACCATTAGTGCATCCCTGCACCTGTGGTAGGGGATAGTTTTGCACTGCAGGAATGCACATCAGATTAACATAGATGGAACTTATTATTCCCAAAATGGCCACACTTTCAATGGCTTCCTGCATCCCAGGTCATAAATGCTCACTTGGACGTAGGTGATGCTTATCTGCCTCCATTGAAGTCTCCTGCCCTTGCTGTGGATACTCGCATGGACATGGCCAGTGTTCATTCAACTTCACTGTAGGGACTCCTAAATGAGCATCCCACTCAGGTCTTGTAGTTCAACATCAGCCTGTTACATTTAGCAGTGCCATGAGTAACACCTACCTATGTTATCAATGCTATAAATGCCATCACTCTGTTGACAGATGAGGCAACAGTGACATTCACAGACATGCAGCTGACATGCTGTACTGTCCCTTGGACCAGCACCCTCCAGACTTGATACTGTTGGTCAAGGTGGTACACCCAGTCCAACATTACATACTGGGTAGGTCCAACCCATCACCAAAAGTCATGATTCCTGATACCCCACAACCCCCTAACCATGTGAGTGCTTACTGCAGACACATCCATGACCCTTTCACCTATGCTAGCATTGCTCTTCCCTATCACTGTGCCCCCCCATGCAAATGATGCCCTGCTCACCCCTCTGGTTAATGTGGGTAGAGTAATGCCCGATGCGCAAAATAGTCAATGCACTCTATGCATAGTCTGTTTGTGTAAACAAATGCGTCGGTTTTGTTCTATGTTTATTTTGTCATAACACATTTGTAGACCAGAAGCTACTACTTTGCAGGTGTAATGATGTACTGCACCAGTCTAAGCCTCACATGAGGCCCCATCATTTGTTTCCTCTGACTCCTTACTTGACTCCTACTCTACCACTGACACAAATATATCAACCAGTGCTATGGGCTTCCATTGTGTAACAGTTTTTCTAGCACCATGTTATGCAGCACATTGCAGGCCACAAATATCTTATTGTAAGTCAGTGAAACATAGGATCATAGGAAGTTACTAGGCTATTGGCCCTGAGGCTCTTATAAGCTTAGCCAAGAGTTTAACCCTTTAATAGACAAATCAGCACCCAATACCCCTGTCCAGCAGGGACATGGGTGGAATTTCCCATCCAGTTACCCAGGTTGTGCTTAAACAGGAGAAAAGAGGTACTCTGCTTAACGTGGAAAGGGAGTCTTATTCCATAGATGGGGGGAGTCTCTGGGAAACAAATCTGTCTCACCAACAAGTCCTACTGATGTCACAGACCAGGTTGAAGCCACATGTGCGGGTTACTCGAATGGAGCTTGACTTGCAGATATGCAGCAGTCCAGCAAGGTGGGGACAGAGATCGCCTTGTATGCCAGACAGAGGTCACCTCTGAGGAGTTTGTATGAAACACAGTAGAGGGATAGGGTTTTTAGCCTATTTTTGCATGGTAGATTTTTGAGGACCTGGATTCTCCTGGTGAGGAACCTCCGTGGTCGATCCAGCTGCTGCATGTGCTTTGTGAGGTACATGCCGAATGGGGCATTGTACTCAATAATGCATCTTATAAGGGAAGAATACAGGGACATTATGACCTACTTTTCCCTGGATGAGATACCCTTACCTATGAGGTGGGTCATGTAGAAAGCTTTCCATGCAATGGAAGCAATATAGTGGTCAAAAGTCAGGTTGCTGACAATCTGGGTGCCCGAATCCCTCATGACTGATTGCATGCTTAGGATGTTATTACTGTGATAATTTGTGGGGACATCATCCTCCCCAAAGGGGATGATGATACATTTTTTTAATAATGTAATATGACAGCTGAGGTACTGAGGCAGCAAAAGTGGACCTTCAGCATTGTGAATCTACATTCATTGATGTTCCATGTCACCAGCTGCCATGTTTTATGTGATTCCTCTCTAGGTATAGGGGCTGTTGATGGGATCATCAGCCATGGGCTGGCAAGACATGTATAGCATCAACACATAATTTTAACCACCATTATTAATGATCCGCTACCTATGTTCCTGTAGTGGACTTTCTTGGCCGCTATGGCTGGTAATGTGTGCACCTACCACCTAGATGATTATGTGGAAAATCCCCTGCCTGAAATGCTGGTATAGATAACACATGTGCCAAATGTGAAAATCATGGGATCAGCCTGGGTAGTGCACAGGTACATTGTACATAATACCCTGTATGTTGTATTGCACCTGTCAGATGATGCAGTGGAAGATTTATAACTGATAATATAAGATGTCATGTGGAGACAGGACCTTGATAACATAGTGGGCACAGTCAGTGGCCTCCAATAACTTATAGAAATGGTCTATGTCACAGGATGCCTACATAATGGTGATTCTTTTCACTGCTGTCTGAGGAAAATAATTATGCTCCTCCACATGCCTCAGCTCACATCTAGGATCTGGTGTAGGATTTACATGACAAAGGCCTGAAAAAGTGTATCCTGTGTTGGACACTGAATGGGTCTTGTGGAAGGATGATTAATGCTAAACAAACCTTTAAGTCCATTGAGATAGGCAGTCCTCACATCCCCTCTGATCCCTTGGAAGGATGTCACATGTCTGCTAGTGCTTATATGATGTCCCTGTTCACATTTTAGTACTCAGTTGTATCCAGGTTATTGATGTGAAGGTATGTCAGCCATTGATGCACAGTCTTGTGATGCTGAGGGTGACAGAAGGCAACATCATAAACTCTGACTGCCAAGGTAAGTACTAACATATGCTGACCAGCTAAAGCAGATGTTACTCCTAAAGGTTTACTGTGAATGATATACCTGTTGACTAAGAAATTATAACATTCTAATAATGTCATCACTGCAGATCATTGCAGAAATGTTAAATATTTCTAAGTTATGCTGCCATGTTTGATTTCATTATTTGCATTCATGATTTTTCTCATCATCACACTGGCACTCATTTTCATGTCATTATTACGTAATTGCATTCTGTTATTAGGTCATGGACATGCCACTCTATTTTTCTACATGCAGTATATGCCACTGAATCTCCTTGTCCTTATGTATAATCACTCACTGTGCCATTTAATTTAGCACAGTGCATTAGGTTTTCTAAATACACCTCGCGTTTGTTTTCTGAGCCAACTGCATCTCCTACTTTTCATAAATGATGTTGAAAACCTTTATAAAACATTGTGGTGATCAGCTTCAGTTATTTATTTATTTATTTTCATGACTAGTGTGATTCTTTAAAAGCTAAGATAAAATGCTTCCAATTAAAGTGCAGCCACCACATCTTTTGTTTATTAACTTTTTGAATGGTATCTCCACATAGGAGTTAATTCCTTTTAAAAGGGACTTATTCCAGGGGCTATACAGTTTGTGTGCAAAATGAGATAAACTATTGGATTATGGTTATTTTGTTAAAGAAAAGGACATGTAACCTATGTTTTGGCTTTCAGAATTCTTTTTATGGTTGCACAGCACACCTTTGATTGGCTTTTAATCTGTTAGAGTCAAACAGATTGAAGATGTTCATTACATTTATACCACAACACACTTTTCACTTTTTCATTTTCCTCTCTCTTGGTGGCAGGGTTTCATCTGCTTTTCAGTTAAAAGCTCAACAGAAGTACAATTTGTAACTGAATCTCCAAATATTTTGTGCAGAAAATGTTACTGTAAAATGTCATATTTTTAATTTCAGAAATACAACCCTGTCCTGCTATATACACCTCCAGTAGGCCTAAATTGTCATTAGAATGTGCAAAATGCCAAATTGCATTCTGTTTGACTTATTTAAGGTGTGGGTGTATGATTCCTATTGAAAGTGGAGAATGTATTACATATGTAGATGATATCAGTACTGCTCTAGCATAACCTCATATGTGAATGCCATATAACTCTCAAGAAGAGTAATCCTTACTGTTACTGGAAAGATGTCCCCACCAGTAATCCCTGAACTGACCATAACAATACTGCTGAGCCAACTTTAGCATTAAGAAGTGCTTAAATGCTTAATGGTAGACTGGCAGGCTTAGGTGAATTGTGAGCTACTGCCTTTATTTAGTACTCGTATGCAAGCATTTCATTTTCTCAAGTTGTCATATGATGATCTGGTAGGTGTGGGTATATAACCTCTGTTCAGGGTGAAAAAAGAAGTGCAGGTCCAGAAGGTAGCAGTATTGAACTGATATTGTACTGGAAAGAAAAACCTTGTAATTCTCCAGAATAGTGGCATTTCTGTAGCTGGAAAGCTGATACCACCAATGAAACCAGTATTAACCAATGGATTATATCTGACCAAGCATCAGCACTGAACTTTCATCAAGTCCTCAAGCATTAAATGTCAGTTTTAATGACCCACTATTTGCAAGAGTGACCAATTATAATTCCTTGAAATTTTTACTAAAATCTTGCAAAAGGCAATTGAGATTTTTCCTACAAGTCCATAGGTATGCAATGATGGCTTTTAAAGGTGTTTCACACTAACAGCCTGTAAAATGTCCTTATATTCAGTTTCATTATGAGTAGGTATGTGCTTTCACTTTAGAATGATTTTGCATCTCACCAGTTTTTACTATGGCAGGTATTTTCTGGCAAACAGTCTGTGATGAGATAGTAGACAATTTTTTTTTTCCTTCTAGATGGTTTAACTGTAATCAACAAGATCAAATACAGCTTTTTCATTTCAATGACTTAAGCACTTTATTGTACGTAAAGAAAATCACTACAGAAGATTTAGTATATGTATACATTTATTTACCACAATTCTGTGTTTCAGTTATTAAGTTGCTCTTTACTGCCATTGAATAATATAACTTTGTGTCAGTGAAACCTCCGGTCTGTCAACATTTTACTAGGGCTTTCACTAAGTGCTCCTAATGTTGAACATCAGCTCTAAGCAAACCTGTTACCCCTGCAACTGCAGTAAGTAATCAGTCAAGAAGCTGCAGTTTAAGTTGGTATAAGTGAATAGGACTGAGCTTCTCAGGCATTAGTAGGTTAGTTTCTGAATCTGTCAACCTTATAGTGCTTCCAGTGCAGTTAGCAAGCTTGACGCTAGTCTGATTTCTGGATGGCTTCCCTTTCCAGTATCCTTTTTTTCATTATTGCTTCAGTGATACACAGAACTTAATCATATCTGCTATAGTTACTGATGTTATTTTCATGGTAACACCATAGTTATCCCTTCATGAAAGGTTACCAACATATCACTCTTAAAGTAGTTCAGGCATAACATTTCATGAGAGCTTTTTTTCTCATTGCAGTCTAATTCAAGGACTTTACAGGCACACTTTTTTTAATTACAGTCACTTGCTTATTCTGATATAACAATAATATTAAGGAAAATAAATGATTAAACAGTGCAACATTTTTGAAACTTTAATGTTGCTGATGCTGTAAATTAATAAAAATAGTAAAACATCAATAGCACTATCTATAAGTATGAAAACATTGGTTGCATGTGTCAAACAAAAGTGGCTGCTGGCAGTATATAAGGATTTTATGTACTATTAGAGTGATGTACACTTTTTTTCTATAAATTGCCTTTTGTGTTTGCAGTTGTTATTGGCTTGTCTATGTTTGTCATGAACAGCTCTACAACCACATTTGCTTGTCATTATTGTAGAAGTAATTCTTTGTATTGTGTGTCTAGGTTACAGCAGAACTGCTTGAACTGGATGCTGTTAAATGGTGGTTTGTTGTCTGATCTGATGGATTTGGGAATGACGAACACTGAAAAGATTGTTGTGTTTTATTAGAGTAACTGAGTTGTAAGGTTTAAGTTCCATTCTAAAATATCTATAAAATATATCAGTTCTGTCCAGAATTGAATTAGTATTGTTGAATGGTATTTAGAAACCAGTGCTAGCGTCATTTTTAAATGGCATTTGGTAGTTATGACTTGTAAATTGATGCATGTTTGTATCATTCTGTCCATATTAAAAATTCATTCATTTCTATAACAAGTATTTAGATGAACCTTGTGTGCCAGAGGTTTTGGACATGCCCATCATGGACCTGAACTCCTTCCCAACCTAGGATGTAAATGAGATGCTTGCTGAAAGGGAGAGAACTCTGTGAAATCTTCACTTCTTTTTTGCTGCATGAAGCCTTCTGTTTGTCAGTATGTGTGCACATTAGTCTCTTTTCATGAGACTTCAAGAGAATGATGAATACTTAGTTTTGGAAGTTTTTCTACAGTTTGGCTTATATTAATCAGTTGTATTGTACAGATTGTATTTTATTCAGTCCTCCTTATTTTGGCAGAAGCCTTTTTCAAGGTCTCTGATGTCCCAGGAAAAGATGACTGGCAAATTTATCTGCAAAAGACACCTTGTGCCTCAGGACTATGATTTTCAGTGCCCACTTTTTAGGGAGGTTCATAGGTGTGTACTAGGCTAATGTCCCTGGAGCCTTTACAAGGCTAGCCCATAGAAGCGCATCATGCCACCCGATGTTAGTTCCCAGTGCCTCTGTCAAGTAGATCCACCGGAGTCATTCCCAGGTTGAACTTTCTATTACCCATCCACTCATCAAGATTTCTCTTGAAGAGGGACAGCGAGGTGCTCTGCTTGACATGTATGGGAAGTCTATTCCAGAGCATGGGCAGTCTCTGGGTGAGAAACCTGTCCCTCCAGCATGTTCTGTTGATTGTGGTAATGAGGTTGAGGTCTCTGGAGCATGTGGTGTGGAGGGATTGGGATTTCTTTAGATGTAGCATTTCTAACAGTGCTGAGTCAGACATGGCTTTGTATGTCAAGCAAAGACCACCTCTAAGTAGGTGATATGAGACACAGAATAGCTGGAGTCTTTTGAGTCTGTCCATGTAAGACATGTGTTTAATGCCTAGGATCCTCTTCATGAGGTATTTCTGTGGCCTCTCCAACTGTTGCAGGTGTCTAGCGAGGTACATGCCAAATGAGGCATTATATTCAATGGTTGATCTAATGAGGGAAGTGTAGAGAGAAACAATGACCTTTTTCTTCCTGGATGCAAAATCCTTGGTAATAAGATGTGTCACATAGAAGGACTTTCTGACCACAGTGGCAATGTGGTGGTCAAAGGAGAGGTTGCTGTCAGCCTGTGTCCCCAGATCTCTTGTAATGCTTTCAGTGTTCAGTAGGTACCCATCAATATGGTAATTAGTGGGAACTGAGTTTTTACCAAAGGGGATGACAACGCATTTTTTGGCGTTAAGCTTAAGGCTATGGTTTCGACATCAGCCTTTTGTCTCAGTGAGGCCTTTCTGTAGGGTGTGTCCATCACTTGGGAAGTTAAAAATGGCTCCCAGCTTGCAGTTGTCTGTGAACTTGGTCAGCCATATAGTCCCTTTGTGTTGGCCTGGACTTCTGAGAACTAGATGCCGAACAGGAGAGGCCCAAGATGGGTTGGCAGTCTGACTTGGAGTCCGCTACTTTCACACTGTGTGTTCTATCTGTGATCCAATTTGCAACCCACCTAGTGATATAGGGGTTGATGCCTAGTTTGGTGAGTTTATCAATAATTCCCAAATAAGGAATGGTATCAAAGGCCTTGGCCAGATCAAGGTAGGCTGTATGCACTGCCTTACCTTCATACACAGCCCTGGTGACTGACTCAAAGAAGTCAACCAGGTTGAGTAGGCATGATCTCCCTTTCACAAAGCTAAATTGTGTGGGGTCTAGACTTTGGAGATTCCCTATATCTTTGTTAATCAGGTCCATGATGATGTGTTCCATAGCTTTACATGTCAGACTCATCAGGCTAATGGGGCAATAATTCCCAGGGTCTGCAGTCGCTCCCCCTTTATGGAGAGGGATGACTGTAACAATGCGCCATTCGGTAGGGACAAAGTCTAAGGTGAGGCTGTGACTGAACAGAGTACACAGATGTGGTGCCATTTCACTTTGTAGCTCATGCAGAACATATCCAGAGATATTATCGGGTCCCATGGAAGCTGTTTTCTTGGCCTGGGACAATACAGCTTTAACCTGTGCTTCAGTAATGCTAGGTGCCTAGCATTCTTCTGGTATTGTGATTGGTCCTTTTGGAGGGTAAAGTTGGCACTGAATCTGTTGGTCAGTATGTTGGCAATATCTATTGACTCAGTATAGGAGGTACCATTGTGCAGTAACTCAGAGCAAATCTGGCTATTGCCGTGGAGGTTCTTGATACAGCTATAGAAGGCTTTGTGATTTGTGATGGGTGGAATCATCAATTCACTTCCTGTTTGCATTGTGCAACTTCTAAATCAATACCACATTCAACCAGGCCCATAAATGTTGAGCCTTCCTAGAACTTGAAAAGCAATTGGTACAGGGACAAAAGGCTTCCTCCATTCCCTCAGAAGGAAAGCACTGTATCAGCAGCAAAAAAATCCAGGAGAGCTTCCCCAAAAAAGAATGCATATGCAGAATGATGTAGGAACCAAGACATTTGTGATTATAGAATGTGTGCAGGAAGCATAATGCAGTAATAACCCTGACAGGTCCTCAGAGGCCGGAGAGCATTAGCACTTCTGAGGCATCATTTCTTCTACCCTCGGATCCACTGCCTACTGGGACTGTCCACCTACCTGTCTTAGCCCCCTCAGGTGTAGGCAGTAGGATGGTATCTTTTGCATTAAACTAGGCCACCATAGAAATTGCATCGATATCCATGCTGAATGCCAGTTGCTTCAATGGATGTTGGCCCTGCACAGTTTGTCAACATCACAGGAGTGACTGCCCAACAGGATATCCCTTAGTGCTTAATGGACCAGAAGGCCTCTTGGTTCATCACACTTGAGGCAGGCATACAAGCATCAGATTCTCACTCTATAGGATCCTACACCAGAGCAGAGGTATAGCTAGCTATTCCAGCACTCCGTGCCTTCCCCTGATCTGGTGCCACCCCCCACCACCATATACTTAAATTTGTAGGGAAAAAACTCTGTTCCCCAATCTGAATCTGGTATTTCTAATGTAAAGAGCAGTCTAGATCCATCCTTACAGTTTACACTTCTGGAAGCAAAAGAAAAATATGCTATTTCTTAATTTTAAACTTTAGCAGCTGCTACAATGTATGCCATACAATGAGTGCTGAAGTGTTTCATGTTATAAAAATACACTTCCTTTTTAAACTATAGCAAACTGTTTGTTACAATGAAGCAAGCAGCTGCTGCAGTTTATGCCACACACAGGGTGCTAAGCACTTCATTTCTCATCACAAGTTAAATAGCGGTATTTAAGTACCATTAATGCACTGCACTGAAGACTGATCAGCATCTGCTGATCATGCCCCCTAGTACTTTGCACCTGGGACTGATGCCCTGTTTGCCTCATCCTAATTAGGCAAATGCCTAAGAGTCTACTTTTACAGTTAGAGAACAGTCAAAAAGGGGTACATACATGATTGGCAGAGGATAAAGTGTCAGGCATCTTGACCTAATGTCCTGAAGTGCATAGAAGGAATCCAGCATAGTTGAATAGATTTTTGCCCCCCCCCCCCCCAAGGACCAGCTGCATTGGTGTAAGTGTCCAGCCGTCGATGCTATTGGTGGTGGCTGACACCAAGAAGGAGATTTTTGAAGAGAGCTTTTCAGTCCATCCCCCAAATAAGGAGTCTCGGGTTTTGGATCATTTAGGGAAGCATTGCTATGCCTCATCCATGTTCACACTGAGAGCACTTAAATATGTATCACACTTGACAAGATCTCAACATCATCTGGTGCCTGAAGTGTTAAGGAATGTCTAGATGCAGCAGTGCAGCAGTCTGCTGAGATTCAGAATATGCTGGAGACTCTGCTTCCTATCACCAATGTTTCCATTAGGTTCATTTTGAACACACAAGCTGGCTCTGGCATTGCCATGCAGCACTGCAGCTGGATGCATTTATGTAACTTTTGCAGATTGCTTCAGTGTGTCCTTTTTCAGTGGTCCATTTGATGGCTCTTCCTTGTTCGGGCTGAAAGTTAAAGCTACTCTAATGAGGAATGAGCAAGATGGGTCTGCTGTAGAAGTGCATTTCACCACCCCTCAGTGAACCTTTTCAAGGAATCCAAAGAGGGGTAAATGCCTGTTTTTTCAGAAAGTCGTGTGTATTTTTTAGATATTTTGCTGTTTTCTATTTTTGTGAAAGTACAGGACATGTTTTTAAGTAAAATATAAGCAGAGAAACTATTTTTGATTGTCCAGTAATTTTTTGATGCTTCATTGCTGTGTCATCATATAACAGAGCACTAAAAATAGCAGCAAAGAGTCCAAAATCATAACATCTAACTTTTGTAAATCTGTAGTCTCAGATAATGATTTGTCAATGTGTACCTTTAAGAGGTGGGACATCATGCAGGATGTCACACAGGTTACTATCTCTATTCTGCTTTTACTTGGCATATTTTTATATTTATGATTTCATTGCATTCATGAAGTAGGTCATCAAGCTTACCGTTAATATTTCTTCTAGTCTTTGTACATAATGTCACAGACTCACATGCATTCAGTGTTCATATTGCATTGTTGCTTTTATTTTTGCTTGCATGATACTATTAATGCTGTACTAAAATCTACAGTACAGCTGTCACACACTAAATATTGTATATGTAAAGCAAGCATTTGTTTATTTACTGTTAATGAATCTGCCTCTTTTCTTTATTTTCATAGTACTCCTTGCATATTCCTGTGCTCACGTCTATATGTTTTAAAGCACAAACACTTGGCACAGAATTACATTTTGTGCATAATGTTCCCTATACAGAAGAAGCTGTAGCACATATTACTTGGTAGGTAAGAGAGGACAACAGCCACAGCATGGGAACAGAGATAACAGCAGCAAGTGCAGCAGTATGCAAGTACAGTACGATCTGTTCAAGCATACAGCACGGGAACAGAGATGCAGCAGCAAGTGCAGCAGTATGCAAGTACAGTACGATCTGTTCAAGCATACAGCACGGGAACAGAGATGCAGCAGCAAGTGCAGCAGTATGCAAGAACAGTACGATCTGTTCAAGCATACAGCACGGGAACAGAGATGCAGCAGCAAGTGCAGCAGTATGCAAGTACAGTACGATCTGTAGATGCAGCAGCAAGTGCAGCAGTATGCAAGTACAGTACGATCTGTTCAAGCATACAGCACGGGAACAGAGATGCAGCAGCAAGTGCAGCAGTATGCAAGAACAGTACGATCTGTTCAAGCATACAGCACGGGAACAGAGATGCAGCAGCAAGTGCAGCAGTATGCAAGTACAGTACGATCTGTTCAAGCATACAGCACGGGAACAGAGATGCAGCAGCAAGTGCAGCAGTATGCAAGAACAGTACGATCTGTTCAAGCATACAGCACGGGAACAGAGATGCAGCAGCAAGTGCAACAGTATGCAAGTACAGTACGATCTGTTCAAGCATACAGTTCCTGTCTAATGTAATGGTCATGATAAATGTCTACTCTAGTTGGAAAATAATTGAGTTTTATGCCTTCAGGTAGCCAGTCTCATTTGTTACATCTCACTGTATTTGTCATGTTACAATAGGTAAGGTACAGTCTACTTTCACTTTACATGTATATAGCTTGATGCGACATCCAGAGACACCAGAGATTAGACCTCATGGGTGGTGATGCACTTCAGGAAAGCCACTGTCACTGATTCAGTGCAGCAGATGAACCTTTAACCAACCTAAAACTGGAGCAGTTGTCATTCATTGCAGAGTACTGGAGTAGGCACTGCTGCAAGACTGAGTGCCCCAAGGAAAGCAGTGAGGTTTAGATGCATCCTGGAACCCACAATCCTCTAAAAGCAGTTATCTGACACTTGGATATGCTGTCTGGTAATATTACTGTAGTGGAAACTGTCACATACTTAAGATTAATGCATTATGGCTTGTTGGGTTAGGTTTGTACAACAAAGCATTCTTGTCATGGTAAAAGTACCTTCGTGCTACAAGGAAACTAACATCATTCCACTAATTAAGAAAACCACTCCCTCCAGCCCAAATGACTACAGACCAGTTGCTCTGACATCCACTGTTATGAAATGTTTTGAGCAGCTGATCAAAAAGCATCTTTCATCATGCCTACCTCCTGATTTTGATCCTCTGCAGTTTGCATACAAAGCTAACCGATCCACGGCTGATGCCATATCAGTAGCACTGCACATCTACCTTGAGCATTTAGGAGGCAAAGACAACTATGTGAGGATGTTGTTCATAAACTTCAGCTCTGTGTTTAATATGGTGGCACCAGTGCAGCTGGCACATTTAGGAATCAGTAAACATCTATGTAACTGGACTTCCTGATTTAAAGACCACAGAGTATTTGTTCAGGTAAGAACACATCAAAGTGCATCACAATTAATACCGGTGTTCCACAGGGATGTGTTCTCAGCCCACTGTTATTCACCATCTTGACCTGAATGTAAGCAAGACCAAAGAGATTATCATCCATTTCAGGAAAAGGAGAACAAACCACCCAGGACTCAGGATCAATGGTGAGCGTGTGAAGAGGGTTAACCATGTGAAATTCCTGGGTGTGCACATATCAGAGGAGTTCTCATGGTCGGGAAACACCAGCCAACTGGTCAAGAAGGTGCACCAATGCCTCCACTTTTTAAGAAGGCTGAAAAAAAGCTAAGTCCTCCTCATATTCTCTCCACCTTCTATAGAAGTGCAGTAGAGAGCATCCTCACCTGCAACTTCACAGTGTGGTTTGGAAGCTGCACAGTTAGAAAGGAAGGAGATACAAAGAGCAGTGAGAGTCGCAGAGAAGGTAACAGGTTCCAGTCTTACATCCGTACTTCTTTATTCTGCAAGAAGCATCCAAAAGGCCACCACAATAATACAGGACAACACGCATGTTGTACATGGACTGTTTAAGCATCTGGCATTGGGCAGGAGATATCGTATCATCCGCTGCAGGAATACAAGATTCAGTAACAGTTTCTACATTACAGTAATTAGACTTCTGAACTCGGGCACTAGTCCCAGGGGTCTGGACACACAATAAGTCAATTTTTATTTGTGCAATATATACTTACATATATATTCCAAGTAAGTCCAATATGTATTTATTATACCTATAGCCAGTGTTGTTTAACTCACTTAAGTGCAATATTAGACAAATAACATAGGCATTTCAATCTGTAGTGTGTTTTGTTTTACTTTAAACAGGGTAGTTAATTTAACTCAGGGGGGGGTATTGTTTTGTATATGAGTGTTGGTAAAGGTCTCTGTTCTTTCTTGTTTGTATTGGGAGTAGTATTTTATTTGTTAGTTATGTTTATTCCTCTACTTGTATGTGGTGTTTCACTTTTCTTTGTAATTTCAAGAATTGAACTGATGCACAACATTTTTAGGCTACACGTGTGTAGTTCTAAATGACAATAAAGTTTACTTTGACTTTAATTCCTGATGGCTTTTCCTACTGTTATAAATCTCAGATTTAGTATACTTGACAGCAAACATCTGTCAGTTATGTTTATAGCTGGAGTTTTTGCAGTCACTTACAATATTGCAAGGCAGTTGTGTTATTTCTTAACCTCCTTTCTTATTGCTTTCAGATACAACGTTTTGCACTATTTCTTTATTGTATCTTTCCCATGAAACTATTTTCTTCAGCTTCTTTTTTGTTCATTTTGTATCTTTTCAGTGCGAGTATGAAGTTAGCTTGTTTTTTAATTTTCATTTATTGTTTTCTTTTTGCAGTCCTTTTTCAGTGGTCATTCTACTGGCAGCAGTGGTATCCTGTCTCCCAGGGCTATGGTAAAGCAAATCTTAAATGTAGTACTGTATAACATGTTGCTGTTTTTTTCTTGGGCGCACACAGCTAGATAGGCACTACTGGCACTTGGTCTTGCTGTTATCCTATAAAAACGAAGGGTTTGGCACTCACTTCATTCTTTCTACTAATGACTGCCACTGCAGCAATGGACCAGCACTGTCTGGTCTAAATGTTTGTGCAAAACCAATAATTTACTAACCATCTTCCCGGGCAGTGCATCTGCTACTAATCTTTTCAGCTCTCACTGTTTGCCATATTCTTAAATCTTAACACATTAACAAGAATTTCTTTTCAAACTTTGAACTTATGCAGTAACTCACTTTGTAATCTGCATTCACCTTGATAATAATTAATATTTTTTTGTACTGATAAAAGCTGTTAGTTAAAAATAAGGTCAGACTGACATAATGTACTATATATGACAACGCAAAACTGTACTGTGCCATTGATGGGATTGTTGCATGGTGTGCAAATATTTTTTGTGCAAATTCTAAAATAATGAATTAATTTGATTTCCCTGTAGCAGTATTAGATAAACAGAACATTGTGTGCAGATTGTCTTAAAAATATTCAGATGCAATTAAAATGTAATTTTACTGGTTTATTGTTTCTAAGTACATATGTTATTGTAGCTGCAATCATATTTCCAACCACGGACTATGATTTGTTTATTCAATCTGTTTAGAATCATGCTGCATGAGAGTCAGTATCAGCTATACTTGGATGTAGGATGCTTGGAATTACTGCATTTGTTAAAAGCCTGATAGCAAACATCAAACTCTTGATGATTATGTAGTACATGGGAACTGAAAACTGATCAGACATCTGTTTAAGTACTAGTGCAGTGGTCAGGCCGTAGTGTAAGTATTACACTTATCCTCATGTTCAGAGCCAGTGACAAACTGACCATCACTGTAAAATGTTGCAGGGTGGGCAGGTTGCATCAGCTTGTTGTCTTGCAACCATTTTCATTTAACTACTTTGTATTCGTCATGGGGTAGGAGGTTGGCATAATGGATAAGGTATTTACCTTACAGACACGACATGCAGGGTTTGATTCTCAGATGAGGTAATGGACTAGGCTTAAAATGGCCCACAAGGGTGGTTAGCTTAATACTAATCTATGAATCTTTAATCTCAACGTCATAGTAGAGTTGCAGTCTATCAGTGGATGTAAGAGAGTGAACTAGCCATATGGAGTATTATATTTGTTCACAGTCAGATGCTCACATGTGCATGCTGACATACACAGAAACAAACACAGTCACAGGCACTCACACACACACACACACACACACACACACACACACACACACGCACACACACACACACACACACACACACACACACACACACACACACACACACACACACACACACACACACACACACACACACACACACACAGTTTCGAAGTTTGATTATCTGTAGGTCTTCGATATGTGAGATGACATTGGCTTACCTATATGGATATAGGGAGGCAGTTCAAACTCAGCACATAAGCACCCCAGCTGGAAACCAAACTGGAGAACCACATACTTCGTGACAGCAGTACTAAGAGTTTAATAGGTATTCAGATACATAAGCAATGCCTAGTCACTCGTAGCTCAGCTGCAGTGACTTCACTTCTGAACAGCAGCTGTTGCTTTACTTTACTAATTGAAAGCTTTTTATTTATGCAGCTGTTAATCAGGTGTGCACACTGGCCCTCGCAAGTCTGTTTCAGCTACTGTATCTGTAACATTTTCATAATACAATGCTACATAAAAGAAAAATGATCATGTGAAATGTGGGTTACAGAAATTAATGTAAGGTTTATGGTTGAATTACAAGCTATTTTACAGAAGTAGACTGAACATTTGAAACCCCTTAAACAATATATAAAATGCAAGTATTACATTTAAATTTAAGATGTGAAGTTTGAGTCTGTCACCTCAAGTGCAACAGTAGATGTAGCAAGTAGCTTATATTAAATTATTAACTATTCTGTCTGAGTAGTAATAGGAAAGCATGAGGATGTCAAAGGTGGGAAAAAAACTATGGATGTTGCGCTGTGCTTTTCAGTACGAGGCAAGTCATGTAGGGGATCGAACTTGGGCATCCAAATGTCAGCATTTGTGAATCTGTGAGTCTGAGCAATCTGTCTTTGATGGCAAGTTTACAAATGAAGGGGCCATTTCTCATTCAGTTGTCAGACTGAGATTTGCATTCATGTGTTCATCTGCAGAAATAGTTGGTCTCTTTTTGCCTTTTAAAGGAAGGCATATACGCTACAAATTGTACTTTCTGTCCTAAGCATTCCAATTAGTATGAGTGAAACATCTATCTAGTGAAACAATGTAATGTACATGCTTGCAAAAAATTAAAATTTCATAGTAGTTTGCTTTTCTGAACTGCAGCAAGCTCTTAACTACCAAATGAAAAGCTCAGCTATGAAAACCATCAGCACATTTATTATAAGTGCTTGTAGTATTGGCATTCCTACTAACAGGTCATATTGTTTTCACATAAAGTACCAGTGGACTTCCAATTACCTCTTTAGTTACAAAAATAATAGATGATTTCGTATAATCAGAATTGCTCAGGGGAGAACTGGTTTTCTCATTACACTTTTAAATATGCTACATCTTCAGTCAGTAAATGACCTCACAGGAACAGGTTCTTTTCAAGGCTTCCTTAACTCTTGTCCCAGAACAGTATCTGTCCCTTGGAGGCTGTTAAGTAACATTGATTCTGTATGGAAAAGCTGGCAAATGTTCTAAGGTGAGTAACGGAAACTAGATGAGTTTTAAGAAACATTGCAAAATGAAATAGGGTGAGGCATTTTTTAGAATTAAAGACTAAGCAAAGAATCTGCCTGTGACTATCTGAAAGACTAGTTCTGTTGTAACAGTTTTTCTAGCTTCTGATTTATAAAGTTAACATATTGTATGATTTACTCTACATGTCCCCTTTTCGTGTATTTTATGGTTGTGTGATAAACATTTGTACAAACGCATTTCCAGTTCTAACTTTGTATTTTAAATGAAATTTAAATTGCCATATTCCAGTAATCTATTATGAATAATATGACTTTGTATACATTTAGTAGAAAGTCATCTACATCTGCATATCATTATAACACTGTTAACAGGTATATAATTAGGATTATTTTTATATATGATTTTATTATGTATGGTCAAACTCATGAAATGTCCAAATCAAAACATAGACAAAATATGTTCAAATGTATGTAATTTTGACCGCACTAAATACTGAACTAAAAAGAACAGCAAAGGAAAAACTATTTCCTCTCCAGATCAACCCCTCATTGCACTAGCCTGAAATTCATCTGAATAGTGGCAGCATTACAGAAATGCTTTAATTAAGCTAAGGTTAGGGTTGTGAAAAGGGCAGTGTTAGGGTTAGAGTTAGCCTCCATTACTAAGGCGAGTAGTGGTGGCTCAGTTCTGCATTATTTTCTGGCATTGC
Organism: Protopterus annectens; assembly: GCF_019279795.1. Classification (NCBI taxonomy): domain Eukaryota; kingdom Metazoa; phylum Chordata; order Ceratodontiformes; family Protopteridae; genus Protopterus; species Protopterus annectens. The sequence continues at coordinate 409,886,820 of NC_056736.1, read as the reverse complement.
TTCTGTCAGCTGCCTTTTTATAGCCCCTCATTTCAGTGGTGGACTTTGAGAAAATGGTTAATCACTACACTGCCGGTTATGTGCTCTAGTCCATTTATTTTACTTTTTGTTTATTTATTTCTGCTTTACTACATTTAATTAATTTATTTTTTTAATTTTACTGGGACAAAGCAGTGCAGAAGGTCAGCTGAGAAAGGAGCAACAGGTAATCCAGAGATAAGGTATATTATTCCTTTGGGCATGCCGTCAACAGATTTTGCAACTCTAGGTGGCCGCTTGTATTGTGTGGTAACTGATATGTGTGTGAGAAAAGGAACAGTTCACATGCCCTGAATAATGTGACTATCCTAGCAAAGGGGGATCTGGTCACTATGAAACAAGCCAACTCATTAAAACAAATTACCATCCTTTAAACAGTTCAGTTTTTCTGAAACACATACATGGTATTTGAAAGAGATTGCAGTCTGTGAAACAGCCACACTGTAGAAACATAGATTTTTATGGCAGTTAAGGGACCATTTAAACCATACTTTGCAGACATTCCCACTGTCTGCTGGATAATCCACAGATCTTAGATAAACTTAAGTCTGATTTTTGTCCGTGCTTGCAAGAATCACTATGTCTCTGTTTTGTTTATTCTTGAAGCCTCCGATCGGTTTTGATCTTGACCTTTAGTCTTCTAAGAAAAGTTTTCCAATCATCAACAACCCTTCAGTCAAAAGTACTTCCTTAGGAAAACTCATTTAATGTTCCATCAGCCTCTTAGTGAAGTCTTTTCTTAGACTTCTTCCTGAGCTGACCACTGTATTCCAGTTATGACCACAATGCAAAATGATATATTCCTGTTGTAATGCTTTAGGAATAACCACTTTAGAACTTTCATGATGATTCTGTCTTCCATCATGAGCTCATCTCGGTAAGAAAAATACTTCTGTATTTCAAGTAGTAGACTGGTTTGTCACACTGGCCATCCTTGACTGATAAAATGTTTCAGCTTCTGGAGAATAGGGTCTAAAGCTGTGTGATTTCTGAGTTCATCAAGATGTGATGAGGAAATATTTTTGATTTCAATGACTACAAAGTCTGCTTTCTCATTGTCATGCAGTTCTGATTCAGGCGCACTTGACAAAGCATATGCCTTTCGTATAAACAATATTGAAATAGTACTTTTGCAAGTTTAACATCGTGTTGCAGGTGTGCTGGGGCTGTATCTATTGGCTTTTTTAGAATAGTCACTAGAGGTTGGTGATCAGTCTCTATTTGAACAGGTTTGCCATAAATATAATCATGGAACTTTGAACATGCGAACATAGCTACCAAAAGCTCTTTTTCAATTTGTGCATACTGCATTTCAGTTTTAGTTAAAGTTCTGGATGCAAATATTACTGGTATGCCTTCTTGAAGACATGCTGCACCAAGACCATACTTAGAAGCTTCACATGAAAGAGTTACTGGCTTGTGAACATCACAATATCTCAATGTAGGTAGACTGGCAATTTTCTGTTTCAGAATGTCAGATGCTCTTCGGGGTTGTTCCAACCAGGACCAGTTTACATTTTTGTGTGTCAACTCATGTAACAGTGCTGAAAGCTCACTCAGGTCTGAGAGAAAGTTTCCTAAATAGTTTACCAAACCAAGAAAATGTTGCAAAGATGTGACATTTTCTGGAACTGGCATTTCAAGAACTACTGCTTGCTTGGATGGATCTGGTAAACAAATGACCCACATAAGTAACCTCTCAGCTTGAATTTGCACTTCTGAGGATTCAGTTTAAGATTGACTTCATGTGCATGGTCTAGAACTTTCCTGAGGTTTCTCTCATGTTTGTGTTCACCACTGCCCCCTACAGTAATGCTGTCTACTAAAATAGCATATGGATAACATGAAAAAAAAGTTTGTTCCATCGCACATTGAAATACTTCATTGGCAAAATTTATCCCAAATGGTGTACTGAAAGTAAACAATGAAAATTTCTGATCCAGCAAAATTTTCCAAAATAAACTTTTTGCATCTAAAACTGAAAAAATAGTGGCATTTGGCCTAAGAGCTGCTACTACTACTACTGTGCACATCGGATGATGAGGACGTTTAAGCTCTTTGTTTAAATCTCTCAGATGAATGCATATTCGAATATCATCTGAACTTTTCTTATGAGGTATGACCATGGGAGGATACTCATTCAGTTGGTTCTTTTACAGACATTATCACACGTAAATTCACCATTTTGTCTAGTGCTGTTTTCACTTTGCTCTGCATTGCTACCAGAACCTTCCTTGCAAGTCTGACAACTGGGTTTACATCATGGTTTAACTTCATGGAATATGTGACTGGAAGTTTGCCAAGCTCATTTTTAAAAATATCAGCATATTCACAAAAATATTCTGTGTAAAACTATAGTGGTTGTTCAGACTTACAGTACATGGTGGACTTCTTTATTAAATTAAATCAGTCCCATTCTCAAACTGTTTTGAGGCTTAACGGTCTTTTAAGTATGCAAAACTGCAGGTCATAGCTGTTCCCAGCAGAATGGCATGTGAGATGTTCTGCACCATCAGTATGAATCTCTTCATCACCATAAGCAACATGTTTTGCAGACTTTGCTGAATTAAGTTTCTCACCAGCTTTTATTTTGGCAAACATTTGTGGTGAGATAACATTGCACTTGAACCTAGTGTCTACCTTAAGCTCTACAAGTTTCCCATTAATGTGAACAGTACAAAATATTTCACTCTTTGCTGCCAGTTGATAGTCTAATGTATTAATAGTTTCATCGATCTCAGAGACACCATCAACATAAAAAGATTGCTCACAGCTCTCTATCTGATCTACCTGCTTCGTTGGATGCTTTCTTTTATTAAAAGTATGTGCCACTTTAGACTTGCAAACCTTTTGAAATCATTCCACCTTTTACATCTGTGACATTGCTGACCAAAAGCTAAGAACTTCTCTTGTTTAGGTTCCTGGCTGCCCCCACAATTACGACAGTTAACGATAAGGTTGTTTGGAGTAGCATCCAATCTTTTCAGTTTATATCCCTTTTTTATATTAGTTTTCTGTTGTACACTATCAACATTCACACTGGTAGTTACTGCATGCATGCTTTTCTCATTTGTAAGTATATTTGTGTGCTTTTCTCTATGGCTTTGCCTAACATTCAGTCACTATCTCAAAGTAAAATCTTTCTCACTGCATCATTATTAACACCACACACAAGTCTGCCCTTTATCAACTCCATCTCACAAATCTGCACGTTTTTGATTTATTTCTTAAGTCGGTAATATATGCTGCTATAGTTTCACCAGGCTTTTTATTTCTTGAGTAAAATATGTGCCTTTCCATTGTAATATTCGTTTGAGGGTTACACACCTAAATTTTAAGCACTCGGGGGTCAACCCGCGTTTCAGCCTGTATAACAATATGGCAGTTCTCTCCCTCCCCCTACATACATGGCAGGTGCATAAACAAATGAGCGTTCCCTCTCAATGGCATCTGAGCCTGCTAAATTAAGAAGTTTGAAGGCTTTTGTACATGCGTCTTTATCAGAAAAAGCAACCTGTATGAAAATATCATATTCTTGTTCAAACACTCGCCAGTTCTCAGCAATGTTGTTATCAAACACCAGCGGTTCAGGTCTGTGAAATCCCGCTGCCTTAACAGCAAAATATGTTTAAATATAAACATAGACCTGGTAATTATAATTACGTTCAAAAACACAACAATCACTTTGAAAAGGCTTTGTTTTAACACTGCAAACACTGTGAATGTTCTAGAAACTTCGGACACTTGAATAACTTTAATTAATGCAAAAAAGTAGTGCATTGCAAAGAAATGCAGTTGTTTTAGCCTTTTCATACATTTTAAACATTTCAGAAATTGTTTCGAACACTTTTGTATTCATTTCAAACGCTTTTATCAGTATGATGTTCTTCATCTCACATTGCTGCAGTCCTTACACTTGGGTAGTCCGCTGTCCTCGGTCGGCCCGAATATCAAAGTATAAGGCTGACGTCGGTCAAGGCGCATTTGACTGACATCAGGACATCAGGGTACAAATGCGCATGACCGATGTCATATCCTCAGTCTTTTTTGCCGCATGGTCCGATGCAGAAGCAGCATTGCAAGTGCCGGTTGGCGTTCTGAGATTTTTCGATTTCGAAGTTTCAGACCGAGTTCAAAGTTGGCTAAGTACCCGTGGGGAGTATTTTAGTTTTTCTTGCCTCAGTCATTACCGGATGTCAGAAAAGTCAATAATTGCATTTGTGGGAAACAGATACCGCATAGAGATTATCATACTTTGTGTATTCCTTGCTTAGGGCCTGAGCACGACGCACGACGTTGTTGGCTGTCGCTCTTGTGCTAGATTTAATAAACGCACTATAAAGAGAAGGTTGGATTGTGCAAGGTTAGGCTTTGGGAAGCGGTGCAATTATAAAATGCCGCCGCATGCTCCGGCCCGCTTCAAGAAGCGCAAGGACAAAGCAGTTAAGTTTAGGCTAGAAGAACCGCCTGTACCGACGCCGGGTTCTTTAGAGGTGTCGGTGGAGCGGTGGCTCCACCGGAGGTTTCTTTGTGTTCCCAGGGTGAGACTTTATTATTGCAAGATGCGGCCTCTCAGGAGGCAAGTCAGGCTGAGGGGGCTTCAGGTTACTATACTCCCCTTCCCAGGGTGGCTAGGCCCTCTCCTTCTGTTTCAAAGGCTTCTCCCAGGGGCAGGCCAGGTTTGGCTTCAGTTGGTGTTACCCCTCAGGAACTGTGCCCAAGAAGCATATGCTTAAAATGGCAGAAGATTTGATTACTTTGATTAGGGGTTCTATGCCCCCTCCTGATAAGAGACCTAGGATGGAGCCTGAGCTGGGGGGGTTTTGAGCAGGCTTCAGAGTCTTCAGCTGAAGACTTGCAGGAGTACTCTCCTTATTCTGATTCTGATGTGGATGATTCTACTCCTTCTGCTTCTCCTCCTGAGGATTTTTCTTTTTCAGAAACTCTTCATTCCATGAGGGAGCATTTTAAGTGGGAAGGTCAGGACTTCTCTGATTCCAGGAAAAGGCTTAGGGAATTTTGTTTTACCCCAGCATAGGCCTTTGGCTATACCTCCTGTTTTGGATGTAGTGGAAGATGTTTTTTCAGAGGCTTCTCTTAATCCTGATTCTTTGCCTCCTGCTCCTGTTAAGCCGGATAGGTATTACAGGGTGCCTGAAGCTCATAAGTATCTTTTTAAGAGTCCTAGGGCAGACCCAGAAACTGTTAGCCAGGGGCCTAAAGGTGTTAAGGCTTCTGTTGTAAAGAATCCGGTTCCTGCAGACAAAGAGGCTAGGGCCTTGGATAGATGGAGAAAGAAAGTTTATACTTCTTCCACTCTTGCTATGAGGGCTTTGAATTGCCAGTTTCACATGTTGAAATACCAAAACTATCTCCTTTCACAATTGAAGTCTAAGGTTGATGCTCTGGCAGTAGGTATTGATTGTAAAGAGTTGCAGGATTTAGTACATGTTTCTGAACAGGTGGGTAAGCATTCTTTGCAATGTGGTTTTGATGCTGTACAGGCCTAGGGTGGCTGCCACTGGGTCAGTTCTTGGCACGCCTGGCTAAGGGATCAAAATTTGTCTGAACATGTTAAAACAAGGATTTTAGATGCTCCTTTACAATCTGACGTGTTGTTTGGTCCTCCTGTTGAGGCAGTTTTAAAGAAAATGGAAGACAAGGCTAAGTCTATGCAGACTGTTAAAGATTTTTTGCAGGTCCAGCCTCCAAAGTTTAGTAGAAATTGGCCTACTAAGGGGTGGACGTATCCTTCTTATGATTCCCAGTCTAGGGGTAGATCTAGACGTGGTAGGGGCAGAGCTCAGGGCTCTGGCCTAGAACAGGGAGTTCTCCTGCACAGTCTTCGGGTGAGGGCAGGGGTCAGTCCTTTCGCAAACAGACCCAATGACCTACCTTTTCAGCTGCCAGAGCCTTCTCGTCTGGCAGCTCCTTTGGGAGGAAGGTTGGCACTTTTCAAAGAAAATTGGAGTTTAATTACCCAAGACAGATGGGTATTGGATATCATACACCACGGTTACAGGTTTTATTTCCATACCTTGCCTCCTTTCAAAGGCATGCCAGACGCCTCCTCAACAAAGAATAGAGGCTCACAAGCAAGTTTCTCTGTTACTCCAAATAGGGGCCTACAGCCGGTCCCTATACCAGAAGTGGGCCTAGGATTTTATTCTCGCCTGTTCCTAGTACCAAAGAAGGGGAACACGTGGAGACCAATTTTGGATTTATCTACCCTCAACACTTATCTGGACATTCCCAAGTTCAAAATGTTGACGTTACAGCAGCTTTTACCTCTGCTGGGCAAAGATCATTGGATGGTAACTTTGGATCTCAAGGAGGCTTACCTTCATGTTCCTATCAGACTAAGTTGCAGGAAGTATCTGCTGAGCTGGGACTTTTCACTATCAGTTCTCTGCATTGGCCTTTGGCTTATCTACTGCCGCCAGAGTATTCACGAAAGTTCTGGCTCCAGTGATAGCTTTCTTCAGGCTAAAAGGAATACAGATCTATCCTTATTTGGACGACTGCCTGATTCTGGCTCAAAGAAGGGAAGAGCTTCTTCATCATTTGGAATATGTGATAGCAGTGCTAAGATGCCTGGGGTATTCTGTGAACGAAATAAAGTCCAGTCTAGTACCCTCTCAGGACATGTGCTTTCTGGGTGTGAGACTGAATACAGCATCCCAGATGGCCTTTTAACCCCGGACAAACAAAAGAGTCTATCCCTTTACTTCCATCAGCTATCTCATCAGTCCGGGCTGACTGCAAGGACAGTCCTTCAAGCCTTAGGGTTCATGGCATCTTGTATTCTGGTGCTTCCCAATGCCAAACTGCATATGAGGAAGCTGCAATGGTATCTCAACAATGTATGGACACAGCACTGCCAGGATCTAGGCACTGTCATTCAAATAATACCTTGCATTCAAAAGGAATTTTTGTGGTGGGCTCAGGAATGTCACCTAAACAAGGGACTCTCTGTGACCGCCAGAGGCGAGTCAGATTTTAACGACAGATGCCTCAGACAAAGCTTGGGAGCTCATCTAAATGGAAAGTGGATACAAGACAAGTGGCCTGCCAGACTACAACATCTACATATCAACCTGAAGGAGATGTTAGCAGTCCAGTTTGCATTAATAGCTTTCAAGGATTTACTTCTTCCAGGGCAGGTGTTGATTCTAACAGACAACACAACTGTCATGTGGTACATCAACAAGCAAGGGGAATGCATTCTTATCCTCTATGCAGGCAAGCAATGATTTTGTGGGAGACTGCTCTCAGTTTACAGCTCAATCTTCAGGCAAGGTTTCTGCCAGGAGCACAGAACTCCTTAGCAGATGTGTTGAGCAGAATTATGGATCCCCACAGTGGAAATTGGATCCTCATGTATTTCAGAAATTGACAGTGTCATGGGAACTCCAGACATAGATCTGTTCGCTTCTCCACTAAACCATCAGCTGCCAAAGTTTTGCACAAAAAGGTTTCATCCCACAGCTTGGAAAGTGGATGCTCTTTCTTTCAATTGGAGCAATCTTCATGTGTATGCCTTTCCTCTTCTGCCTCTCCTCCCAAAGGTACTTCTAAAGGTCAGACAGGACAAGCCAAGGATGATTTTAATAGCTCCAGATTGGCCTCGACAGCACTGGTACCCATTACTGAGAAGTCTGGCGAAGCCTCCATGGCCTTTGCCTTCGATTCCACACCTGTTGTCACAGGAGGACAGCCATTTGCTGAATGTCAAACTTCACTCTCTTCACCTAACAGCCTGGCATATTCTGTTTTGAACCATAGAGGGTCTCAACTTCCACAACAAGTTTTGAATGTGATTTTGGAAGCTAGAAGGCCTAGTACAAGGAAAGTGTACGCAGATAAATGGAAGAGATTTTTATTTTGGAGTGCAGCAAAAGATTTTGATGTTTCTGAGCCTAATTTGAATGTGGCTCTTCAATATCTTACTGAGTTACTGGGCAAAGGTTTGTCTTCTCTTCTATTAAGGTTCATGCTGCAGCAATTTCGGCTCACTATGATTGTGTCCCACCATTGTTTTCTCATCCTTTGTTCAAGCAATTTCTTAGAGGGGCAAAGAATATAAGACCCCCACGAAGAGCTCCTACTCCTGCTTGGGATCTCAATTTTGTGTTGGAGAAACTCACTCTACAACCTTTTGAGCCTGCAGCTACTTCTGAGTTGAAATATTTATCATGGAAGACTGCTTTTTTGTTGGCAATTACCTCTGCAAGAAGGGTTTCTGAATTGCAGGCCCTTATGGCGGTTGAGCCTTTCTTGATTTTCCATAAGGATAGGGTATCATTACGCACTAATCCTTATTTTATGCCTAAGGTGGTTTCTGGTGTGGCTTTAAACCAGACTATTCTTTTCCCTATTTTTTATGCAAACCCCCAAAAAAAGGGAAAAGAATTTGCACACTTTAGATGTACACAGGCAGTTGCGTTATTATTTGGACAGAACTAAAGGGTTCAGGCAGTCTCAGCAGTTGTGTGTTTCTTTTGCTTTGAGTTCTCAGGACTAGCCTGTGTCAAAACAAACTATTTCTAAGTGGATTGGTTTTGCATTGCATTCTGTTATTCCCATCATGGCAAGGAGGTTCCAGCTGGGATTAGGCCTCATTCCACTAGGGCTACTGCCACTTCAACAGCTTTTTTTCGGTAAGTGGCAACCAAGGAAATTTTGGAGGCTTCTACTTGGAGTTCAGTGCATACTTTCTAGGCATTATCACCTGCCACTTTACTCTAAATCCAGGGCTGGTTTTGCCACTGCTGTTTTGCAGGTCATTTTGGCAGCTCCTGCTCCCTTGCAGTTAGCCATCCTCCTTACCTCTGCTTTGGGATTCTACCAAGTGTAAGGACTGCAGCAATGTGAGATGAAGAACAGTACAGTTTTGTACCTACCATAAATGTAGATGTTCAAGATCCACATTGCTGCAGTCCACCCTCCTTCCCTCTGCAGTTAGAGGTGGTTGTGTGGGTTGGGTTGTACATATTGTATATATTGTACATATAGTTAGTGCAAGGGTGGTTGGTTGGTTGTTTGCTGTCTTTTGGTTTTGACCTTTATTTTTAGGGTCTTCTGACATCTGGGGCAAGAAAAGACTGAGGATATGACGTGGGTCATGTGCATTTGTACCCTGGCGGCCTGATGTCAGTCAAATGCGCCTTGACCGACGTCAGCCTTATACTTTGATATTCGGGCCGACCGAGGACAGCGGACTACCCAAGTGTAAGGACTGCAGCAATGTGGATCTTCGAACATCTACATTTATGGTAGGTACAAAACTGTACTTTGCAATTTCAGACATTTCGTTTATCTCTGTGATTATTTCAAACATCTTGAATGCTTTGCCAAATGTGTGATGACTGAAAAATCATTTAAACAAGTTTAAGTACCTTTGAATAATGCTGATCTGTTTGCGAGTTCACTATGATATATTTCTCCTGTTTTAACTGCATGCCTTATGGCTTGTGTGTTGCTTCAACTTCAGATCCCATTCTGGTACCATGTCCCTTGTCTCATGCATTCAAAAGAGAAGATGAAGTGGTGTATGGGATCAAGATATTTACTGTACATAAACACGTCAGAAATTGTAACAAATATTTAAGAAGTAAAAGAAAGTTAGGCAGAACACTGCTGTAAAACGTTTTTTTATTAAAACACAAATATCCAAGGTTAGCGCTTTCGGGATAAAAACCCTTCATCAGACACAGAAAAAACTCAACAAACATTATTTAAAATATCCACCAGCCAATGAGCTTCTAGTAAACTACCCGCCTTTTTTGTAATGCGGGTTTTAAAGGGACAATGTCATTAAGACCAGGGCTCCTATGGGCCATCAATTGTAAAATCCAACTTGATTCCAGAGATTCTGTGATTAATTTTACATCTCCACCTCTGTTATTCATTGTCACATTGGCAATGGCCTTAAAAAGAAAAGTATGGGTGGGATTTGACTCAATGTGCCTATATAGTGCATTATGCCTGTCCTTGTTCCTAATATTGGATAGGTGCTGTAAGACCCTTACCTTGAGCATATTGTTCGTCTTTCCTACGTAAAACCCCATGCATTGTGTGCACTCAGCTAAGTACACCAAATTAGCTGTCCTGCACGTAGCTCTAGCTTTGAAATTAAAAATTTGCCCACTGTTGGGATGGGTAAAAGTTGTAACTTTATTAATATGTGGACAAGCTTTGCAATTCCCACATGGTATGGTACCTATACTTATTTTAAATGGTTTTTCTGTGGTCAATTCTCTCTCCTTACACAAAATATCTTTAAGGTTCCTATTACGCCTATAACCAAAAGTAGGGCGTATACCTATAATCTCCCTCAACTTAGTATCACTTCTTAGTATATTCCAATTTTTGTGCACTATTTCCCTAATATCTCCTATATTACCACTATATTTGAAATAGATCTTCGGACTTTGTATATTATTATGAGGTACCTTGGGAACATTCATTTCACTCTGTGTACATCTAAGCCAAGGTTTATATCTATTCACCCTTCTTAGTTTACTATTATTCACTGTCTCATCAACCAAATGTTCATTATAACCCCTGTCCAAAAAACAGCGCTTCAAACCATCAACCTCCCTTTCAAATTGGGTGTCATCAAGGCATATCCTTGATGCCCTGCATACCTGTCCTTGAACTATGTTCGCAAACATATATCGAGGGTGCATGCTATCAAAACTTAGCATGCTGTTCCTCCAACATTCCTTCCTGTAAATGCTTGAAACTAAACCCTCTTTAGTCCTAGTGATGCAAACATCTAAAAAATCCATTTGAATATCAGAATATTTGAGAGTGAATCTAAGAAAAGTAGTCGTGAAATGTAAGTATTCCACAAAACTTTCTAGAGAGGGAATATCACCCTTCCAAAAAACAAACACATCATCAACAAAACGCATATACGCCCCTATGTGTTGCATCCAGTACTGATTATGGAGAATGGTATCCCTCTCCCAAAAAGAAAGGACCAAGTTGGCATATGTATTAGCACAGGGGGTGCCCATGGCCACCCCCTGTGCTTGTCTATAAACCTGTTTGGCTCCAATGAAGACATGGTTCTCTAAGACTAAGGTCAACATATTTTTGATTAGAGAAATGTTTGTAGCTTCTTCCCCTCGGTCATATAATACCTCCCCCACAGCACGTATGCCATATTCATTACTGATCACAGTAAATAAATTTTGAACATCCAAAGTAACAAGTAATAGGTTATCCTTAGGCAAACATTGATTGAATTCACTTACTACTTGTAAAAAGTTAGCTGTAACCTTTAAAATGTTTGGCATCCTATTGACAAAAGGGTTGAGGGTGTGTTCAAGCCAGATGGATATATTTTCTGCCACCCATCCCCTGCCTGAAACAATCGGGCATAGGGGAGGGTCTGACAGTGATTTATGAATCTTTCCTAAAGCTTTGAACACTGGGGTTACCGCTTTCTCTATCAACAAGAATTTTAATAAGTCTTCATTAATACTCATTTCAAAGCATAAATGTTTTAAGCTGGTGTGCACATTGTCTATTACCCTCTTTACAGTTACAGGGTTAATTGGTATATATGTAGTCCTGTCTGACAGTAAATGCTCAATCTTAGTGTTATAAAAGGCTGTATCTAGCACCACAATGGCACCACATTTATCAGCATTTTTTATTACTAAACTCTGATTGTTACTCAAATCCCTTTAATTCTTTTTGTTGTAAACAAGATAAATTGTAAAATCTACTTGTCTCTTTACTCTTAAAGTATTCCTGTAAATCATTTTCGCAGCTACTAATAAACAGGCTCATGGCTGGGGAAAAGGGTTGAGTATAACAGCTAGGCCGTTTCAAAACATCTCTGTTAAAATTTGTATTGCCAAATACACATTTAAGGGCTAGACCCCTGCAATACATCATTAAATCTAAAATTATGTGTTGAAAGTTACTATTCTGTCCTGGAACGAAAGTCAAACCTTTTTCATGCACATATAACTCCTCTTTAGTTAAAATGTGAGATGAAAGATTATATACGATACCAGTAGTATCAGAAATAGTCAGTCCATGGTTCTCCTCTTCTTGGTGGCGTCCCTTCCCTCGCTCAATGATCTCTTCCACGCACCTCGTTTCTTGACAGGTGCTGGAAGAACACCCAAAAAATGCTGTGGCTCCCTCGTGGCTTTGGGATGTGCTCCCTGTTCCAAAACCACCATATCACAAGGGGCAGAATCAGAAGAAAGGTTGATATCTTCTGATGAAAATGAGGGCACAGAATTAACCATGTCTCTGTTTGCCATCTCAGAGGGAGCAGGACACATCCTCCGTTCTACCTCTCGTTCTTCTGACACATTCACAATGCCAATACTCAGTATTGGCTCCTGCTGTCGCTATATATCCCAAGTTGTTCAAATCATGCTGTGGAGTTGGTGCAATAGTTGTTATTGCTTCCGTTGGTTCCCCTGTGTGTAGCCTCGATATACGCTCTTCCTGTTGACGTTGGCCCGTTCTCTTGGTGTCACCTAACTCATTTCCTGATGGAAATGAACCCTTGTATATGGGCCATACGAAGATGTTGCCCTTTGAGAAATCCTCAAAATCCCTTCATAGTTTATTCAATTTCTGCAGACGCAGCTTATCATTATTATCAGCTAGCATTTGATATAGCTGTGTTAAACGCTTGAGGTGGAAGGGCTCACAGTATTCTTCTTCCAGCTTATGGCGCAAACTGTCAATCTCTTTCTCAAGTTTATTGATTTCTGGTGCAAAAAACGTATTAAGAATATCCATATACTTAAAACTGGTGAGCAAATTAAGTGACTGCCATTGTGCTAGCAGTTCCGGGTAACGGTCTCCTTATGCAGGCATGCACAATATTCTCATACCACGGGGTATTATTCCATACTGCTTGCAGGCTTCGAAATGATTTAGTTTTTGTAGTCTGCCCGTTTTAAAACTCAAATCTCTGGTAAAGTCATCAAAGTTCTTATCTGTGGCTGCTGGTATACAGCTGCCTTCAGAAACTACACTGTTCACTTTAAAGCCCAAATTCAATAGGGGATTACCTTGTGTAAGGAAGTCCATATTTTGCAGCAAATTACAATTCTCCTCTGATCTCTTTGATGAACAACCTCCATCCGATGGTATGGAAGCAGCTTTATTCAATGTAGCATGCATGGCACAAATCGGACCAAAAACAAGTAGCAAGCAAAAACAAAAGTCCTGTGCCAATGCCAAAGTTCTGCCAAACACCAACAGCTAAATCCAAGAAGTTAAAGAAAGTTAGGCAGAACACTGCTGTAAAACGTTGTTCTTTTATTAAAACACAAATATCCAAGGTTAGCACTTTCGGGATAAAAACCCTTCATCAGACACAGAGAAAACTCAACAAACATTATTTAAAATATCCACCAGCCAATGAGCTTCTAGTAAACTACCCGCCTTTTTTGTAATGCGGGTTTTAAAGGGACAATGTCATTAAGACCAGGGCTCCTATGGGCCATCAATTGTAAAATCCAACTTGATTCCAGAGATTCTGTGATTAAATTTACATCTCCACCTCTGTTATTCATTGTCACATTGGCAATGGCCTTAAAAAGAAAAGTATGGGTGGGATTTGACTCAATGTGCCTATATAGTGCATTATGCCTGTCCTTGTTCCTAATATTGGATAGGTGCTGTAAGACTTACCTTGAGCATATTGTTCGTCTTTCCTCGTAAAACCCCATGCATTGTGCACTCAGCTAAGTACACCAAATTAGCTGTCCTGCACGTAGCTCTAGCTTTGAAATTAAAATTTGCCCACTGTTGGGATGGGTAAAAGTTGTAACTTTATTAATATGTGGACAAGCTTTGCAATTCACATGGTATGGTACCTATACTTATTTTAAATGGTTTTCTGTGGTCAATTCTCTCCTTACACACAAAATATCTTTAAGGTTCCTAATACCTATAACCAAAAGTAGGGCGTACCTATAATCTCCCTCAACTTAGTATCACTTCTTAGTATATTCCAATTTTGTGCATTTCCCTAATATCTCCTATATTACCACTATATTTGAAATAGATCTTGGACTTTGTATATTATTATGAGGTACCTTGGGAACATTCATTTCACTCTGTGTACATCTAAGCCAAGGTTTATATCTATTCACCTTCTTAGTTTACTGTTATTCACTGTCTCATCAACCAAATGTTCATTATAACCCCTGTCCAAAAAACAGCGCTTCAAACCATCAACCTCCCTTTCAAATTGGGTGTCATCAGCATATCCTTGATGCCCTGCATACCTGTCCTGAACTATGTTCAAACATATCGGTGCATGCTATCAAACTTAGCATGCTGTTCCTCCAACATTCCTTCCTGTAAATGCTTGAAACTAAACCCGCTTTAGTCCTAGTGATGCAAACATCTAAAAAATCCATTTGAATATCAGAATATTTGAGAGTGAATCTAAGAAAAGTAGTGAAATGTAAGTATTCCACAAAACTTTCTAGAGGAATATCACCCTTCAAAAACAAACACATCATCAACAAAACGCCTCCCTATGTGTTGCATCCAGTACTGATTATGGAGAATGGTATCCCTCTCCCAAAAAGAAAGGACCAAGTTGGCATATGTATTAGCACAGGGGGTGCCCATGGCCACCCCCTGTGCTTGTCTATAAACCTGTTTGGCTCCAATGAAGACATTGTTCTCTAAGACTAAGGTCAACATATTTTTGATTAGAGAAATTTTTGTAGCTTCTTCCCCTAGGTCATATAATACCTCCCCCACAGCACGTGTGCCATATTCATTTTATTTATTTACTATTTAAAATTTATTTACTGTGATCAGTAATGAATATGGCATACGTGCTGTGGGGGAGGTATTATATGACCTAGGGGAAGAAGCTACAAAATTTCTCTAATCAAAAATATGTTGACCTTAGTCTTAGAGAACAATGTCTTCATTGGAGCCAAACAGGTTTATAGACGAGCACAGAGGGTGGCCATGGGCACCCCCTGCGCTAATACATATGCCAACTTGGTCCTTTCTTTTTGGGAGAGGGATACCATTTTCCATAATCAGTACTGGATGCAACACATAGGGGCGTATATGCATTTTGTTGATGATGTGTTTGTTTTTTGGAAGGGTGATATTCCCTCTCTAGAAAGTTTTGTGGAATACTTACATTCCACAACTACTTTTCTTAGATTCACTCTCAGATATTCTGATATTCAAATGGATTTTTTAGATGTTTGCATCACTGGGACTAAAGAGGGTTTAGTTTTAAGCATTTACAGGAAGGAATGTTGGAGGAACAGCATGCTAAGTTTTGATAGCATGCACCCTCGATATATGTTTGCGAACATAGTTCAAGGACAGGTATGCAGGGCATCAAGGATATGCCTTGATGACACCCAATTTGAAAGGGAGGTTGATGGTTTGAAGCGCTGTTTTTTGGACAGGGGTTATAATGAACATTTGGTTGATGAGACAGTGAATAATAGTAAACTAAGAAGGGTGAATAGATATAAACCTTGGCTTAGATGTACACAGAGTGAAATGAATGTTCCCAAGGTACCTCATAATAATATACAAAGTCCGAAGATCTATTTCAAATATAGTGGTAATATAGGAGATATTAGGGAAATAGTGCACAAAAATTGGAATATACTAAGAAGTGATACTAAGTTGAGGGAGATTATAGGTATACGCCCTACTTTTGGTTATAGGCGTAATAGGAACCTTAAAGATATTTTGTGTAAGGAGAGAGAATTGACCACAGAAAAACCATTTAAAATAAGTATAGGTACCATACCATGTGGGAATTGCAAAGCTTGTCCACATATTAATAAAGTTACAAAGTTACAACTTTTACCCATCCCAACAGTGGGCAAATTTTTAATTTCAAAGCTAGAGCTACGTGCAGGACAGCTAATTTGGTGTACTTAGCTGAGTGCACACAATGCATGGGGTTTTACGTAGGAAAGATGAACAATATGCTCAAGGTAAGGGTCTTACAGCACCTATCCAATATTAGGAACAAGGACAGGCATAATGCACTATATAGGCACATTGAGTCAAATCCCACCCATACTTTTCTTTTTAAGGCCATTGCCAATGTGACAATGAATAACAGAGGTGGAGATGTAAAATTAATCACAGAAAAATCTCTGGAATCAAGTTGGATTTTACAATTGATGGCCCATAGGAGCCTTGGTCTTAATGACATTGTCCCTTTAAAACCCGCATTACAAAAAAGGCGGGTAGTTTACTAGAAGCTCATTGGCTGGTGGATATTTTAAATAATGTTTGTTGAGTTTTTTCTGTGTCTGATGAAGGGTTTTTATCCCAAAAGCGCTAACCTTGGATATTTGTGTTTTAATAAAAGAACAACGTTTTACAGCAGTGTTCTGCCTAACTTTCTTTTACTTCTTGAATTTAGCTGTTGGTGTTTGGCAGAACTTTGGCATTGGCACAGGACTTTTGTTTTTGCAAACAAATATTTAAGCTAACTGATTCACTCATTACTTCAAGCACACTCGCATGTGCATCTAGATTCATGACTGCATTCACTCTGACTGACTGTACAAAATGGCACTGTTCTTGCACATGCTCAGTACTTATATGCAAGTGCTGTCTAGCTACAGTGGCTGACTAGGAACAATACACATAATTATCTACAACTACTGTCATATTTTGACTATGTGTAACCTGCTTAGCTGGTTATGGATTTACTTCTCCTTTCGTCCTTTTGAGTACATTGAAATTGATTGTTTTTATCATTTGAAATATTTCCTTTTCTTCAATAAGCACATTAATATAGTTTTCTTAAAAGTACTGTTGTACTTCTCTACACCTTTCACTAATCACTTTTAATTACATCTGTACCATTCTTTTTTAGTGTCTGTGTACAGTGATTTGTACTTTCGCTTTCTGCCGTTCTTTATAAAAACCTTCTAAAAATGCATCATTCCCTTATATTCTTTATACAAGTTTATTGTGGATGTTTTCATTATTTCTAAAGTTGCACTTCTGACTGCCTGCCTCTTCTCCTGTTTACCCGACATTGTAATGTTCTCATCACTTCCAAACTCTTACCCAATTTGCTGTATGATCAGAGAAACCATTTGTTATACTTTCACTTTCTATGTCTTTTAATAGTTATGAAAACCAAAGCAGTGTCTCTTTCGTCATAACCCTACTATATGCATATTTTCTTTCACCTCCTGCCTTCATTCTGAATGTCCTTATTATCTCTTCCAAACCTTCACATTCATTCCATGTTTTTCTCTTCCTCTAGAGTTTCCTATCTAAATTTCCTGCATATTCACTTCCATATATTTTTGTCTCCTTAAGTAGCATTTCCTTTTCTTTCCATGAGGTGTTAGTTTAGAGCACCATAATTTATTTTAAAGCTTCTCTAACAATGCAGTCTGCTACAGTAGCTCTACCTGATACTGCAATGGGAATGTCTAGAATAGTGTGATCAGATGGAGTTGCGAGAGCAGCAATCCCAAAAGAGCCCATACTCCATATGACTTTTGGGTCCCACTGCTTCTTAAAATGGTGTCTTTGTTTAAAAGACAAATGTCTTGTATCTAATAAGCACAGTGTATGAGAATAAAAATTCCTAAACCATTTTTAACTTTGACGTTCTCCTGTCAACATGTTTTATGCTGTTCACATTACCAGATAAAATGAAAAAATAACCTTTTTCTATTTTCATGTCTTTCTTTCTAGGTACATTCTTCTCTTTCTGTCGCTTACCCTTTTTCCCACTGATGTACATTTGATTTTATTTTCCCTTTATCACCCTGTCCTCCAACAATAAGACTTTATTTCTCGCTGCAGCCACTTTGGTAACCCTTCCCCTTCCTTTGTACGTTTCTCATCAAATGAAGAATCCTGTCCAGATTACATACATACCCTCCTGTTCTTGCTGGTTTGTGTAATTCTCCCTGTATTTGCTCTTGCACATCACTTTGTTGTTCTTCTGATGGCCCTAAATTCTGACTCATTATCTTCTTGCAATCTGCTTTCACATTAAATCCATGTATGTCCCCTATGTTCCCAATATTTGCAGTAATAAGATTTACAGTATTTTGCTCTATGTCCTATTTCACTATATTGAGAGCATCTTCTTTAACTACATTCACTAATTAAATTACTTTTTCTCCACAAAAGTGATACTCTTACACTGCCATTTTAATGAACATTACCTTTTATACTATTTACATTTATAACATATGAGACATAC
The DNA here is from genome assembly GCF_019279795.1 of Protopterus annectens. NCBI lineage: Eukaryota > Metazoa > Chordata > Ceratodontiformes > Protopteridae > Protopterus > Protopterus annectens. Next base: position 409,868,546 of record NC_056736.1, on the reverse strand, counting down.
TTAATATTATACAACGACCCCCCCCCATTAATATTCCAAAACGTGCACGCTGATTGGTCCCCGTGCACGTTGTAAATCAGAGTTATAGTCATGCAAAAAGGTCCGGTCGCCCGGACTTTTTCCATTAGTATAACTCAGCAATGGAGAACGCAAGATCTCCGTTGCTTTTTGCAACCTGTCTCGCTATGTTAAATGAGTTTAACATAGTGAGACATCTTTAAAAAAAGCAACAGAGAATCTCCATTGCTTTTTTTAAAGCTGTCTCGCTATGTTAAACCCATTTAACATAGCGAGACAGTTTTGAAAAAAGCAATGGAGAAAGCAAGATCTCTGTTGCTTTTTAAAGTGTCTCTCTTTGTTAAATGGGTTTAACATAGCGAGACAGCTTTAAAAAAAAGCAATGGAGATGCTCCATTGCTTTTTTAAAGCTGTCTCACTATGTTTAACATAGCGAGACAGGTTGTAAAAAGCAACGGAGATCTTGCTTTCTCTGTTGCTTTTGCTCACAGCTCTGATGTACTGTGTAAGCATACGCATGTGCAGTACATCAGAACTGCCGCAGAATACCAGACAGCTGCGGAAGGGCAGCAAGGAGGCATTATACAATGCCATTATTTAAGAAAAGTAAGTATTTTTTTTTCTTAAATAATGTCATTGTATAATAGCAATAACCCACTTCTGGGTGTGGGTAATGCTGGATTTACCCATAATTGTCTTTGTTTGGCCACTCAGGCTTCACCCTCATGACCAAACCACACCAACCGTGGGTAAATCCAGCATTACCCACACCCAGGCGTGGGTTATTGCTATAATATTATTAAATTCTAATAATGTTACCTACACCTCCCATACCCCTTTCCATAAATGTATTTTATCAGAAACTTGTTAATTGCATGCGCATCTTTACAAATGTGCTTAAAGTAGATTAAATGCCTTTAAAGTAGTTTTAAAGTCTGTTTCAGTCAGTTTGTCAATGCTGATCTGAACCTGCAGTATTTTTCTTAGTAATGGTACTGCTGCAGGGAAAAAAAACATAAACATTCCAAGGATAAATGTTTTCTTTTGTCACTAGTTCATCCAAAAGACTCAAATGATACATCATAGACCTGTTCACTCCTCAAGTGTCAATGAGTGCATATCTACAGATTTCAAACCAAGTGGCTGAATAAGCCTGCCCCAAACCACATAGATGTTAACAGGCAAGTCATTTTACATTCTGATTCTCTCACTGTATGTCTTGTGTTTTCAGGAATACTCTACTCCTAATGTTTCTGCTCCACAATGGATGCTGCAACAGCTGCATTACTCTTCCCACTTCCATCCATGCCATTCATTTCCTGTTCAGCATTATGTGCAACTAAAAGCAGTCCCAGTTGCACTTCTCCAATGTTTTTGGTTCTGGCTCAGTGTCGTTGCCCATGTGTGGAAAATATTTACCCACTGCTTGAGACCATTTCAAAACGGTACAATCTTTTGGCTATTCCTAATTATTTTATTTAGATGTTCTGTACTAGTTATTTTTTATTTTATTTAAATTTGTTGCAGTGTCAGTAGCACAACAGGTGCAGTAGGCTGTGAGTTCTGTTGTCCTAATAGGTAGATGGATTACTGGCAGTTCAGCATGGGGAGGTGCTGTACTCCTGAGTGTGTCAACCTTCAGAAGAAATGTTAAACCAAGGCACCATCTGCTTGACGAGGTGGTTGCACAGGTGGATATGAAAAGATCCCATGGCACCTATCAAAAAGAGTAGGGGAAAGTACCCTCACCAGATTTTCCCTAGTAGTATAAATGCCATCTTGGGTCTACCCAAAAAAGAGGCTACTAGCCTAGTGGGACTAACCCAGTCAACAAAGAATAAATAAATACATTTGTTTATCAAGGTAGAACACTGATCAAACAATGCCCAATTATAGGCTCAGCCTGAATCCGACACACCTTCAGTTACCTCAGTGTGCGCAGCACCAGTGTTTTGCACATGCATTTGATCTCAGAAGCTACTGCACTCATCTGTGTGACATTCCTAGCTACTTCATTAAGCATTTCTCCTTTTTCCATCTTTCCCTTCTCCCTTCACTTGTAGCCACCCTTCAGCTCTGCCTTCAGGAAAAGAGAAACTTACTGTCTGATTGCTCAACACATGCATCCCACAAATTCCTATAGCATTAACGATTGATAAATATTTTATCTTTCAAATGGGAATTCCTTGTATAACATACACCAAAAATGTTGAGCTCTAGTACATTTTAATAAAACATGTTTCTCATCTTCCTGTACATTTTATCCTTGCCTGTGACGCATCCTTTCTGCCAGAGTTTTATACATCATGATTTGTTTAACAGGTAACTTTTTCAGAGGAAACTGCTGCAAAAGCTCAGAGTATTTTGGTATTCTTCCATATCCAGTTCTCCTCATTCTGATTCCCTCTCTTTCTTTTACACTTCTCTTCACATATTCATAATCATAATAAAACGTTCCTTAATAAATGTATACCACCATTTTCTATCCACTATATTCAGTGTATGCATCCTTGTATGAAATTCCTTAATTTCTTCTTCCCCACTTAAATCTTATCCTCTTTCCTTATTCATAACTATCCCATAAAAGATTGATGTCTTTTAAATAATCATCCAATAAATGTGTGCACCTGCCATTAAAGCTTTGTAACATATAATACATATGTAATTATATATATATATATATATATATATATATATATATATATATATATATATATATATTAAAAACAAATCCTTGATGGAATGAATACAACTCCCTTTTATCACTTCACCATAAACAATATTTCTTCTGCTGAAATGTAAGTGGAATCCCCATAAAAATAAAAAAAAATATTTAATATTTATTTTTCCTTACAGTAGGCAAAATAAATATACCAGCTATGTAATGTGGTAGCCCCATAAGCACACATTTATTAAATAAACATTCTTCTTAAAGGACATTTTAAAGATTTTACAAAAGTTAACTGTGCCCTTCATTTTGAACATCACACATTCCCATTGTCTCTGAACCCTTCCTTGTCCAGCAAAAGTAAGGGCTAAAGGTTTTAAATCCATAAACTTGATTCTGTAACTTTTTGTTGTGTCTTTCGGCTTTTCCCGGTTAGGGGTCGCCACAGCGGAACTCCGGTCCGCTAATGATTGGCAGTAGATTTTTATGTAACGAGTTGCCAGCTCTGACGCACAACCTTCAATGAAGGTACGCCCATTCACGCATGTCTGCACACAGAAGATGCTCTAGCTGAGAGGCGACAACGCTACCGCAGCCCCACCACAGCAGTTGAGCTTGATTCTGTAACTAGTATCACAAAATCCATCCAAAACCCTGTACATTTCTCCCTGTTTATTTGTAATCCCACTTACCTAAAGTCCTTGATATTTCTTCAAAGAAAAATGTCAGTAGCTGTTTATTACTGGAAACTAGCATTGAGGTATCTGCATAAATTAAAAGTCATGGACTTCCCTTGCCCTTAACCAACTCCTATTGCCCCCCCCCCCAAAAAGAAAACAAATCAAACATCCATGTACTTTATTGGCACATTCATTGCTAATAAAAAAAATAACACCACTTAACGAGCATGCCTGTCTAACTCCAATCCATATTTTTATGTTACTGCCTTTCCATGTATTAATAATGATTCATTTGACCTAATCAATGCATCTTGATTCGAAAACAATTGTGTTGTAATATTTTCCATACTGGTCTGTGCTTTAAGCTATCGGAAGTCTTTGCTGTATCACATACGAAAAATACTCCGTTATCGCCTCACCTGTATTTCATATACTACATATTTAAGTAGTAATAAGAATTCCTTTATTTTATTTTATTTGCATTTGTTTCCTGGGGTAAAGCACTGATCTCCATGGACCATTTTTAGACTCCACCTGGGAGCAGTGTCTGGTGAAGTGATTTGCTCAGAGTCATAGAATTAGTCAGTGGAGATTGTGGGAATCAAACCTTGTACCAGTAGACTACAGGAATCCCCATAAAAATGAATACTTTTAATTTACTTTCCTGGCACACCATGCACTCATGTCATGATATTGCCTACTAGTACCTTCTCTTATTCTACCCCGTGTTACACTGAGCTATAGGTCTTCGTTTTTTCATATCCTCTTTGTCACCATTTTCCATATAAACTTTTTGATAGTGTATACTATGCACTAGCTATGAACCCGTAAATTAAGCTATTGATTCAATCGCATGTCATCCGTGAAAATATAAAAAAAAAAAAATCCAGCCCGTCTTCTCCTGGACAGCTGTCTTTATTTACCTGTCTTAATATGATTTTAAGCTCATCAAATTCAAATTTTTTTTATAAGTCAGGGTTGCTGTGAGTCAGTAGTAAGCTTACAGTTGAGTTAGGCCTGTGGTCTTGGAACTGCAGTTAAGGAAGGATATTGTGTGGCAGACTAAGGCTGTAGGCTGAGATCAGAGATGTAAAATTACTGTACACTGTTCAAGACTTATGAGTAATTGTTAGTTTCCACAAAGCTGTTTACTCAATGCTGTCTTATAAGGTAGGCTAGATGTAAGGTTTGCAAGAGAACAGCAGTTTTTAATTTTATCCTGTGATACATCTGAGATTTTATGTCCGAGGGTTAAAGCTATGACCTGCTACTGGGCTTTATCCAGCAGTCCTGTGTTTGAATCTCCCAGCATCCATTTGCAAAGGGTTTGACTGAGGAAATCATTTAACTGAAAAGAAATAAATGTTGAAAGGATTCCAGTCGCAAGTAACAGTGTCAAGAATTTATTAAACTATAAAAAGCCAGTAAAATAACAGGGTCTATATCAGATCATCGAAACGGCAGAATTTCAAATGCCGTAACATCAAACTGCAAAACCCGAACCCTAACAATATCGAAACCTCAAAACAGCGAATTTTTTTCCCAGGGAAAAAATTTGCTGTTCCGAGAAACACACACACACCACAAGCACACTAAAAAACAGCAATACACACACACACACACACACACACACACACACATTTAAAAGTAGCAATCCACACACACACATTTAAAAGTTATATCTAACCCTACACTACACTGCACATAGATTACTATCTATCCACTTACCTTAACCCAGACCCTAACCCTAAGGTCCGTCACAATCGCACACTCACCTCACCAGTGCCTTAACCCTAACTCACTTAACCTGCCCCTAACCCCAAATTCTCACTATCTCACACTCACCCAACCCGCACCCTAACCCGAACGGCCGCACAATCACACACTTACCTTAACCCAACCCGTAACTTTCCACCGCATCGCTGAAAACAGTGAAGCCACAACAACGGCCAACCAAATTCTTTCCCTAGGAAAGAGGTTGTTTTTTGTGCAGCTTCGCTGTTTTCAGAGTTCGCGATATTGGGTTCGATATTAGATCATTTGAAATTCTGCTGTTTCGATGATCTAATATAGACCCAAATAACGGGACCGCTTCCGTCTCACCACAGAAGTCTCTGTGGTGAGACGAAAGAGCTCACGTTATTTTACTGGCTTTTTATACTTTAATAAATTCTTGAAGCTGTTTAGTTGTGAATGGAGTCCTGTCAACATTTATTTCTTTTCAGTCAAGTTATTTCACTTTGGATATATGTTTTTGAAGTCATTTAACTGGACAATGTTCATAGGTCACCCTTGGAAAAGGTCCGTTATGGATTTTTCTTAACAAATAAAATCAAAATAAAACATACAGCTGAACCACACTAGCTTTCCTGTTTGAGCATTTGTGATTTGACCAGAAGAAAGCCAGGGAACTTGGAACAACATTTTGGGGATGTTCATCTCATACTGTTCATTTAGGCAAACCTCAAGAGGTTTATTTTTGAAACCCTTCTGACAGTGTTTAATAGCCTGAAGGTTGTTTGACAAGTCTATTTGCAGCTGTGTCTCAGTGGGGGCTAGAACAAGCAATGACTTTTAACTCAGACTTTAACAGATTTTTATAAAGTAGTGGGATTTTTTTTCCACGTATTGTGTTAGTGCTGTGATGTTTCTGTTTAGCAGTTCAGCAGACTGACACTTTGTCATAAAACTGGACACTGGTCAACTGCAGCAGCTGTATTTTATTCACGACACACAACATTTTTTAAAAAAATCTCAGTACACATCTGTCTCTGTTTCAGAGAAGCAGCAGTCCTTCTTCTCCATCTGGTACAATGTCTCCTACGGGTTCTGTTGGACTTCATATGGGCTGGGATGAGCGCCAAGGTCAGTGGCTGCGCAGGAGACGTCTTGATGGAGCCATCAACCGAGTTCCTGTGGGATTTTACCAGAAAGTCTGGAAAATCTTACAAAAGGTGAGTTACAGTATAAGTAACATAAACAGAGATAAGGCTAATGAAAGTCATCTGAGCTCAAGCTTAAATATTTATTGTGCTACCTTCTATGAAAATTGTTTATATAATTGTACTCGGAGAAATCTCTTTGTATACAAGGAATTGCTGCATATGCTCAGGTCTCCCATATAACTCATTATAGCCTTTGTCATGCCCTCACATTACAATAAGTACTAGAGTATGAAAATTATTATTAGTATGCTATTATCTGTAGTCATGAAGTTCTAAAGTAGTATTTTCATCTAACAATCAAGAACTGCACAAAGAAGTAATTTAAAAGGCAGTGGAAGGGAAGATTATTTTTCAAAGGTATTTTATAAGTACAATTTAGCAAAAAGGACCATAAAAACAAACTATTAACACAGGTGTTGTAGCACATTCTTTAGTGAGCACATCTTACTTGTATATTACACATTTGAAGTTTGTGCTGCAAATGGTAACACTGAACCTAAAGGGGGCCAAAATTACATATTATTTTATAAAATGAAACTATACTTGCAATTCTGTTCTTTGACTTGAAACAGACTCCTTCCCAAATGATAACAATGCAGACGCAGTCACTCTGACTTTTGGTACTCTTTCTATTGAAATGCAGCCTGCACTGTTAGACAAGTAAGTCATTGGGCAAAGACGATGTTTGTTCGATAAAGTGAGAGAAGTTCCAGAGAAGCACTGGCAGGTTAGGGGCACCGCTAATTTGCTAGCAGCAGTAACTGAGAAAGGAATGAACTTGGTATAGCTTGTCCTACAACTTTAGCTTCAATTGTGATACGTATGTTTGATGTCTGTTAAGTTTATTATTCTACTCTTGTTATTGCTGTTTTTATGAAGCTAGGTTTTTAGACATTTGACCAGGTTATTTACGAAGAACTTAGTAGGTTTACACTTTAGATCTAATAGCTGATGGTCTGCATTTCATATTCATATTCAAGTGTCTTTCAAACTTAAGTGATTTCAAAACCATGTGAAATCTTTAAGCTGCAGATTTTATTCCTGCTATATAACTGGTATGCAACATTCAAACGTAGTTACCGCATATTACTTTACTGCTATTATTTTATTTGCTAACTGTTGAATCAAACACATATTAAGAAGTTTTCATTTCTAGCTTGTTGATTTACAGCAGCTTGCAGTTCATGTTCTGGTGTATTCAAGAATAGTTTATGATATAATTCACGTTTGTGAACTTTACGGATTAACTTACTGAATTATAGTTAATGTATAACATTTGGAAAGATTGTTTATGATATTCAAGCCTTCCATCATTTACCTTTGAAGTTTTTATAAGTGAACTAAGCTATGTGTTTTTGCATTTTTTTTTTTAACTTCTGAAGTGACTAAAGCAAGATGTGCGCATTTGTTTGGTTGTACAGTAGGGAACTGGCTACATAGTAAACACACACAAAATGTACATATATAGTTGTGTGTTTTATATATATATATATATATATATATATATATATATATATATATATATATATATATATATATTGCAGAAGATTAGTGCAGTTTTGCATTTTATTGTATACAACTGCAAATTAGACCGGTTCTTCCAAGCAAAACAAAATCTTGTGGTTAATTAAATGTACAGCAAGTAACTTTGGTTCAGTCTTAATTGCAGGGGAGCAGTTGTTTTGGTTTCTCTCTCTCTCTGGATTCCTCTGGCAAGAATGATTTCCATCTTCTCCTCCAAAGTTTTTCTTCACCATATTTGATCCTGTTTCCCAGAGCCTAAGTAGTTTTGGACTCCCAGTCGCTTTCTACAAAAGGCATATTTTCTCTTACTGGGCTTTCCTCAGCCTTCTTCATGTTTTGCATCCAATAGCTCATTAAAGAAATCTGCTCTTACTATCACAGCCAGGTAGCTATCTGGACATAAAGCAGCAGGTAGGCTTGGCAAACCACTTACTTCATTTAATTAAACATTGCTCTGTTTACAATGCATTCTGTATATAACATTATAATCATTATTTATATTATTATTTATATATATTGTCATTATTTACATCACTGCTTACAAATATCAGTTATAGTCTTCTGTTTGGTGAGAGACACAGCACTATGATACAGGAGACTCCCCACCTCCTTTTTGAAACTCTCACTTTTATGCCTAATGAGTGGGCCATATACTTGAAGTAGGCCATCTACATTGTGGTAGGTCAAGCCTGGCCTGTGTTGGACATGGAAATTAAGTGACTGTAATTTTGTATTTTCACATTTCTGTTGATGAAACTATGCTAGAGGGCATGGCCTGTTACCACAGTGAATTCTCTCCCTAACAAGTAATTTCTTATACAAGCAAGTGTCTGCTTGATGACTAGTCATTCTCTTTCAATTGCAAAATGCCTAGCCTCTGCTTGCCAGTGATGTTCTTCATGTTTCACTGTTGCAGTCATTACATTTGGGTTATCTGCTTGCAGGTTGCCCTCAGTCGGCCTGATTAACAAAGTCTTGAGTCCTGCGTCTGTTGCTGTCTCTTCTTCCATGACGTCAGGTTATCAGGGGTATAAAACATGCAGCCGACTCAATTACATCAGTCTTTCTTGCCGTGCGGTGCCCAAAACAGAAGCAGTGCCGGTCGGCCGACTCCTGAAATTTTTGTTTTCGAGTTTCAGATTTATTACCCCATTGGGAAACTTTTTCTTGCTCCTTACCGATGTCAGTAAAAGTTAATAATTGCATTACTTGTTGAAAGCAAATACCTCATAAAGATTTTCATTTGTACTGTATTCCTTGCCTAGACCCTGACCACAACGTACCTTGCTGTCAGTTTTGTGCTTTATTTAATCAGCTCACTATCTGTCATTGGTATATTTTCACCTCTAAATATGTTGGTTCTCGGTTTATTTTTCCAGAAATGTTGTCGGTTAGCCATCCGACTACTGGGATTCTGAAAAAATGCAAAGATAAAGACAGAGACAGGCCGCCGAGGTCCAAAACTGCCGACCATGCTTCTCCTAAGCCAGTCGCCAGTTCGCCTGTACTCAGTGAGTCTCTTTCGCAGCCCCTAATACCCACTACTTCTGATTCGCAGGCCTCTACTGAGACCCATTCGGAGTCCGGTATGCAGTGAGATGCTTCAACTATGGAACTCGCGGATGTCTCTCCATTGAATGGGTCCGGAGCCACTGTGCAGGCACCGGCTTCTGAGGGTGTATTCAGGCCTATGGACTTGCATATTAAATCAATGCCTCCTTCATTACTTAGGCCTAAATCTCGATCCATGTCTAAAAAACAAACGCTCAGGCCACATGCTCAGGCCCCTATGCCTAAAAAACAAATGATAAGAATGGCTGAAGATCTAATAACTCTAATCAGGGGTAGCCAACCCCCCCCCCCCTTTCTAAGAGGCCTAGGACTGAGGTTGATTATGAATATTCTGATCAGGATTCTGTTTTTTCTGACTCTTCTGATGATCTAGATTTGCCCTTACCTACATAAGAGGATTCTGATGCAGAGGAATCTATTCCCTCTGCTTCCCCTCCTGAGGATTTTTCTTTTGGGGAAACCTTACATACTCTAAGGGAGAATTTCCACTGGGAAAGCCAGGATTTTTCTGATTCAAAAAAGAGGCTTAGGGATTTCCTTCTCCTACCTCAGCATAGGCCTTTAGCTATTCCTTCTGTACTAGACATTGTTGATGATGCTTTCTCGGAATCTAGTTTGGCCCCTGATTCCCTGCCTCCTTCTCCCAGAAAACCTGACAGATACTACAGGGTCCCTGAATCCCACAAGTTCCTTTTCAAAAATCCTATTGTAGATCCAGGGACTTTTTCACAGAGGCCCAAGGGCATTAAGGCTTCTACTGCTAAAAATCCTACCCCTTCTGATAGAGAATCCAGGGCGCTGGAGAGATGGGGTAAGAAGGTTTACACTTCTGCAACCTTGGCCATTAGGGCTTTAAACTGCCAGTTTCATATGTTAAAATATCAGCAACATGCTATTGGACTGCTTAAACAGAAAATGATGTTGATTCCTGACGGTGTGGAAAATAAAAGAATTACAGGATTTAATGCATTCTGCTGAACAAGTTGGAAAGCATACTTTGCAATGTGGTTTTGATTCATTAGAGGCTGCTTGCAGGGCTGCTGTTACTGGGTCTGTGCTCAGAAGGCATGCTTGGCTTAAGGAGCAATCTTTGCCTGATCATGTTAAGGCTAAATTGTTGGATGCTCCTTTAAATCAGGACCGCCTGTTTGGCAGCAAGGCTGAGGAAGTTCTTAAAAAGATGGAAGATAATGCTAAATCTATGCAAACTGTTAAAGATTTTTTACAAGTTCAGCCTCCTAGATTTAGTAGGCATTGGCCCTCTAAAATTGGTCCTTTCCAGCCCCTTCCAGGTCTTCTCAAGCCAAACCAAGACACAGCAAAAACCCCAGGTTTCAGTCCTAGGGGACTCATAGAACTAAGCAGTGGGGGGCCTCCACTTCCAAATCTGGGAGTAATAAGACTCCCCCCTATGGTAAACTGTCCCAATGACTTCCTTTTAAAATTTCCAAGCACTTATCAATTGACTGCCCCTTTGGGGGGGAATGGTTGCTCTTCATGCAAAGAACTGGGAGATCATTACCCAGGACAAATAGGTTTTAAATATAGTGTCCCAGGGATACAGATTTTACTTCCACACGTTGCCAACACCAAGCAGGTGGCCAGATCTACCCCCAAATCAGTGGGCAGAGGCCCAAAAACAAGTACTTTCTCTCTTAAAGCATGGGGGCTATTCAACTGGTACAAGAAGAAGAAAAGGGACAAGGTTCCCAGAAAAGACGATTCATGGCACCCTGTCCTGGGACCTGTCTACTCTAAACACCTTTTTGGAGATTCCAAATTTTAAGATGCTGACTCTTCACCAATTACTTCCAAGCTAGGCAAAGATGCCTGGTTGGCAACACTAGATTTAAAAGAAGCATACCTGCACATCCCAATCAGGGAATCTTGCAGAAGATACCTACGCTTCAAAGCAGGCAACACGCAGTTCTCTGCACTGCCCTTTGGCTTATCTACTGTGCCCAGGCTATTCACAAAGTGCCTACCTCCAGCTATTGCATTTTGCAGGAAAGAAATATTCAAATATACCCATACCTGGATGATTGTCAAATTCAGGCAGAAAAGTCAGGACATATCATCTGGCCTTTGTAAAAAGGGTTCTAATTTGTCTGGGGTACACCATAAATGAAAAGAAATCACACCTGGTACCCTGTCAACAAATTATATTCCTGGTAGCAAGCTTGAATACAACTTCCCCTCATGCCAGAAAAGCAAATTCATTTGACAACCTACCTCAGACAAGTGGCCACAAAAACCCTGCTATCTGCAAGACAAATATTGCAAGTCTTGGGGTTCATGGCCTCCTGCATTCTTCTAATTCCATATGCAAGACTGCATATGAGGAAACTGCAGTGGTATCTACAAAGCCTATGGTGTCAACATTCTCAAGACCTAGAAACAATGATTCCTATCATACCTTGCCTACGCCTAGAGTTCCTTTGGTGAGCAGAAACCTGCCACCAAAACAAGGGACTACCTTTCACACCACCCCCTGCCGCCCAAACCCTAACAGATGCATCAGACTATGCATGGGGGGCTCACCTGGCAGGGAAGTGCATTCAGGGCAAATGGAACTCAAGTCAAATGCACCTGCATATTAATCAAAAAGAAATGTTAGTTGTACAGAATGCTCTGACAGCCTTCAAGGACCACATTCTTCCAGGACAACTAATGGTACAGACGGACAACACCACTGATGTTCATCGTGTTTCACTGTTGCAGTCATCACTGTAGGGTTCTTCCTGCCGGCAGGCAGTCCTCGGTCGGCCAAAATCCCAAAGTCTGGGTCCGGCATCGGCTGTTCAGTCATGCTCCCTGACGTCAGAGTGCTAGGAGTACAAAGCTGCCAGCCAACGCCATGTTCTCCAGTCTTTCTTGCCGTGCGGTGAAAGCAGTTCGCAAGTGCCGGTCGGCTGACTCCTGATATTTTTTTCGTGCTTCAGTCCGAAGACTTACTTCTTCTCAAATCTAAGTACCCCGTTGGGGAAACTTTTTTTCTTGCTCCAGTCCGATGTCAGAAAAAGTTAATAATTGCATTTCTTGTGGGAAGCAAATACCTCATAAGGATTTCCATTCTTACTGTATTCCTTGTTTAGGCCCTGACCACGACGTAGCTAGTTGTCGGTTTTGTGCTAGATTTAACCAATGTACGATTAAGCGGAGGTACGATTTTCCTTTTCACTACTTTGGCAGGCGATTTAATTATAAAATGTCGGACACGCTTCCGACTACCGGAGTTCACAAACGATGCAAGGATAAGGATAGGCCTCCGAGGTCCAAATCAGATGACGTTTTACAAGCAGAGCCAGCTACAGGTTCGGCCGTCGTCAGTGAGGCGCTTTCACAGCCCCTGTCATCGGCCATTTCAGAACCAATTGCCAAAACGGACTCCCACGAGGAGCCAACTAGGCCTTTGAGTACTCCAGCTGCAGGACCTTCGGACAATGCTCCCTTGGATGGGTCCGGAGCCGCTGTGCAGGTGCCGACTTCCGAGGGGGTTTTCAGGCCTACACGGCTTCTGATAAAGGTAAAGCCAAAGGCAAAGACTCCTTTGTTATGTGGTACATGAGCAGGGGGGTACACATTCTTACCCCCTTTGCAGACTAGCCATGGCATTGTGGAACACAGCCTTGAGCTACCAAGTGCACCTACAAGCTCAATTCCTGCCAAGAAAATTAAATAAACTAGTAGATGGACTAAGCAGAAACCTCATGGACCCACACAAGTGGAAACTGGCACCAAGGATTTTCAACATGTTGGCAAGCAAATGGGGGAGCCCAGATATAGACCTGATGTTCTTCATGTTTCACTGTTGCAGTCATTACATTTGGGTAATCTGCTGGCAGGTTGCCCTCAGTTGGCCTGAATTCCAAAGTCTTGGGTCCTGCGTCAGTTGCTGTCTCCTCTTCTATGACGTCAGGTCGTCAGGGGTATAAAACAGGCAGCCAATGCCATTTTCTTTAGTCTTTCTTGCTGCGCAGTGCCCGAAGCAGAAGCAGTTTGCAAGTGCCAGTCGGCCGACTCCTGAAATTTTCAAATTCGAGTTTCAGAACTGAAGTCTTCACTGAAGCTAAGTACCCCGTTGAGGAAACTTTTTCTTGCTCCATACCGATGTCAGTAAAAGTTAATAATTGCATTACTTGTGGGAAGCAAATACCTCATAAGGATTTCCATTTATACTGTATTCCTTGCCTAGGCCCTGATCATAATGTGCCTAGCTGTCGGTTTTGTGCTAGATTTAACCAACGTACTATTAAGTGTCGGTATATCTTTGCTTCAAAATATTTTGGAAACAGATTTAACTATCCTGAAATGTCATTGGATAGTGATCCAACTAATGGAGTTCACAAAAAATGCAAAAAAAAGGACAGAGACAGACTGTCGAGGTCCAAAACCGATGACGAAGCTTCTCCTAAGCCAGTCGCCAGTTCGCCGGTACTCAGTGAGGTGCTTTTGCAGCCCCTGATACTTGCTACTTTCGAGTCGCAGGCCTCTACCGAGACCCATGTGGAGTCCGGCATGCCGCAAGATTTTCAAAGTGTTGTACCCGTGAATGTCTCTCCCTCTGATGGGTCCAGAGCCGCTGAGCAGGCACTGACTTCTGAGGGTGTATTCAGGCCACAACATTTTTATATAAAACTGATGCCAGCTTCTAAATCAAAGACAAAAGCAACTTCTAAAGCTAAAAAATCAGTGCATGAGCCACGTGCACAGGCCTCTATGCCCAAGAAGCAGATCTAAATGGCTGAAGACCTAATTACCTTGATCAGGGGTTCCCAACCCCCTCCTGATAAGAGGCCTAGGCAAGACACTGATTATGAATCTTCAGATCAGGTTTCTATTTCTTCTGATTCCTCTTCTGATCAGGAATTATCTATACCACCCTATGAGGATTCTGATGCAGAGGAATCTATCCCATCTGCATCTCCTCCTGAAGATTATTCCTTTGGAGAAACCTTGCATACTTTGAGGGAGCATTTTCACTGGGAGAGTCAAGATTTCTCAGAATCAAAAAAGAGGCTTAGGGATTTCCTACTTCTCCATCAGCATAGGCCTTTAGCCATACCTCCTGTTTTAGACATTGTGGATGATGTGTTTTCGGAGTCAAGCTTGACTCCAGACTCCTAGCAAACCAGACAGATATTACAGGGTTCCTGACTCACACAAATTTTTATTTAGAAACCCTTCTGCTGACCCTGAAAGTATTTCACAGGGCCCAAAGGGTGTTAATGCCTCAACAGCAAAAACTCCTACTCCCTCTGACACAGATTCCAGGGCACTGGATAGATGGGGAAAGAAGGTTTATACATCTGCAACCTTGGCAATTAGGGCCTTAAACTGCCAGTTTCATATGCTCAAGTATCAACAACATGTTATGGGATTACTGAAACAGAAAATGATGTTGATTTCAGAATGTGAAGAAAATAAAGAATTGCAGGAATTATTGCATGCAGCAGAACAAGTTGGAAAGCATACTTTGCAATGTGGTTTTAATTCCTTAGAGGCCTCCTGCAGGGCCGCAGTTACTGGATCTGTGATTAGGAGGCATGCCTGGCTAAAAGAACAAAATTTGCCTGATCATGTTAAAGCTAAATTGCTGGATGCACCTTTACAGCATGACACTCTGGTATTAAGGCAGAAGGGGTTTTAAAGAAAATGGAAGACAAAGCTAAGTCTATGCAAACTGTAAAAAACTTCTTACAAGTGCAGCCACCAAGATTCAGTAGACACTGGCCTACAAAGAACTGGTACTTTCCTGTGTCAGACAGAGCTCAGCAGGGAAAATCCAGGTGCCCTAAAGTTTCTAGATACCAGTCACAGGATTCTTACAGGTCAAAGCAATGGGGTGCTTCTACTTCCAAATCTGGAGGAAATAGTGCAACCCTACAGTAAACAGTCTCAATGACTTCCCTCTGCCATCACCAAGCACTTTTCTTTTGGAAGCACCCTTAGGGGAAAATTAGCACTTTATGCTCAAAAATTGGCAGTTAATAACCCAGGACAAGTGGGTGTTAAACATAGTATCTCAGGGATACAGATTCCACTTCCACACTCTGCCAATTACAAACGGTTGGCCAGATCTGCCAAAAAATCAATGGGCAGAGGCACAGAAACAAGTTACATCCCTCATGGATATGGTGGCTATTCAACCAGTGCCAGAACAGGAAAAAGGACAAGGGTTTTATTCAAGACTGTTCTTGGTACCCAGAAAAGACAAGGCCTGGCACCCAATATGGGATTTATCAATTTTGAACACAATGTTCATCGTGTTACACTGCTGCAGTCATTATACTCTCTTTATCCTGCCGTCAGGCGGTCCCTCAGTCGGCCAGAGTTCCAAAGTCTTCGTCCGGCGTCAGTTGCTGTCACTTCTTCCCTGATGTCAGTGCGCCAGGGGTATATAAGATGCAGCCGATGCCATTTTCTTCAGTCTTTCTTGCTGCGCGGTGCCCAAAGCAAAAGCAGTTTGCAAGTGCCGGTCGGCCGACTCCTGAGATTTTCATTCCGAATCCAGAACCGAAGTCTTCTACAAAGCTAAGTACCCCGTTGGGGAAACTTTTCTTGCCTCAGTCCAATGTCAGTAAAAGTTAATAATTGTATTTCTTGTGGGAAGCAAATACCTCATAAGGATTTCCATTCTTATTGTATCCCATGCCTAGGCCCAGACCACAACGTCACAGGTTGTCGGTTTTGTGCTAGGTTTAACAAGCGCACTATTAAACGTTGGTTTGATTTTGCCCAACATTATTTTGGCAGAAAATTCAATTACACTATGCCGTCGGAACAACCGACGACTGGGATACACAAAAAGCGCAAAGACAAGGACAGGCATCCGAGACCCAAAACTGATGACGAAGCCTCTTCTAGGCCAGTCGCCGGTTCTCCGGTTTTCAGCGAGGCGCCTTCGCAGCTCCTGACGACCGCTTCTTTGGAACCACAGGCCACCTCCGACTTCCACGTGGAGATGGCTGGGCCTTCAGATACACCAGATTTATGGCCTACTGAGACTAACCCTTCAGAGGGATCCGGAGCAGCTGAACAACCCGCAGCTTCAGAGGGTGTTTTCAGACCTACTCAGTTAACCATTAAATCTTCTGCTAAGTCTAAAACCCCTTTAAAAACAAAGAAACAACTTCAACATTCACCAGGACAGGCCTCCATGCCTAAGAAACAGATGCTCAAAATGGCCGAAGACTTAATTACTCTGATCAGGGGGTACCACCCTCCTCCTGATAAATGGCCTAGACAGGATGCAGACTATGACTCATCCGACCAGGTGTCCATCTCTTCAGATTCATCCTCAGACCAAGGATACTCTTTACCCCCTTATGAGGATTCTGATGCTGAGGAATCAATTCCTTCAGCCTCTCCACCAGAGGACTACTCCTTTGGGGAAACCTTACATACCATGAGGGAGCATCTCCATTGAGAGGGCCAGCATTATTTAGAATCCAAGAAAAGGCTCAGAGATTTTATTTTATTACCTCAACACAGACCCCTTGCTATTCTGCCAGTGTTAGATATTGTGGGTGATGTGTATTCTGAATCCAGTTTAAATCCTGATTCTTTACTGCCTGCTCCAGTTAAGCCAGACAGATACTACAGAGTCCCTGACTCTCACAAATTTCTTTATAAAATCCCTGTTGCTGACCCTGAAACTATTTCCCAGGGTCCCAAAGGGGTAAAGTCCTCTACAGCAAAAAAATCCGGTTCCCTCTGACAGAGATTCCAGAGCATTAGACAGATGGGGGAAGAAAGTATATACATCTGCAACTTTAGCAATGAGGGCCTTGAATTGCCAGTTTCACATGCTTAAATATCAGCAATTTTTGATGTCTCAGTTGAAACAAAAAATGCTTCCAAATTCAGATCTTCCTAACTACAAGGAAATGCAGGATTTATTGCATGCAGCTGAACAAGTGGGAAAACATACCTTGCAATGTGGTTTTGATTCATTAGAGGCCTCCTGTAGAGCAGAAGTTACAGGGTCTGTCATTAAAGGACATGCTTGGTTAAAAGAGCAGACCTTACTAGATCATGTTAAAGCAAAATTATTGGATGCACCTTTGCAGCAGGATGTTTTATTTGGAGTTAAGGCAGAAAAGGTATTAAAGAAAATGGAGGATAAGGCAAAATTTATGCAAATGGTGAAGGATTTCTTACAGGTTCAGCCTCCTCGATTTAGCAGAAATTGGCCAACAAAAAATTGGTCCTTTCCAGTTTCAGACAGACCTCAAAGGGGCAGATACAGATGTCCAAGAGGCAGAGGTCAACCGCAAGGTTCTTACAGGCCTCGACAATGGGGTGCTTCAACACAGAAAGAAGGGGAAGACAGGCCTCAACCTTATAAAAAAACATCCCCAATGACTTCCCACTACAGCTGCCAAGCACTTCTCTCTTGGCAGCCCCCTGGGGGGAAAACTGGCACTTTTCTGTCACAACTGGCATATGATCACCAAAGACAAATGGGTTCTCAATATTGTATCTCAAGGTTACAGGTTCCACTTTCACACTCTGCCAAGGTTAAAAGGAATGCCAAATCTGCCACCAAATCAATGGGAAGAGGCTCAAAGACAAATCACAGCACTCATGGACATGAGAACTATTCAAAAAGTACCAACACAGGAGCAAGGACAAGGATTTTACTCAAGACTCTTTCTGGTTCCCAGAAAGGACAAAGCTTGGAGGCCCATTCTGGATCTTTCTTCTCTAAATACTTACCTGGATGTTCCAAAGTTCAAAATGTTGACACTACAGCAGCTTCTTCCCATGCTGGGCAAGAAAGCTTGGCTCGTAACTTTGGACCTCAAGGAGGCATACCTGCATGTCCCTATCAGACAAAATTGCAGAAGATACCTCAGATTCTTAGCTGGTTCAATACATTACCAATTCTCTGCACTGCCCTTTGGCTTATCTACTGCACCCAGGGTCTTTACAAAATGCCTGGCACCAGTAATTGCATTTTGCAGACAAAAAGGAATTCAAATGTACCCATACATGGACGACTGCCTTATTCAAGCAGAGAACAAAGACATTCTTCTAAAGCATCTGGCATTTGTAAAAAGATTGCTAATTTGCCTAGGGTACACAGTAAACGAAAAGAAGTCAAAACTAGTGCCCTCACAAGAGATAATATTCCTGTGTGCCAGCTTAAATACAACGGCCCAGATGGCTTATCTCATGCCAGACAAGCAAGGACAACTGACTCAATATTTCCAATTGATGGCAACAAAAACCCAACTCCCTGCAAGAAAAATTCTGCAGGCCTTGGGGTACATGGCATCTTGCATACTACTAATTCCATATGCCAGACTGCATATGAGGAAACTACAATGGTACCTAAAAGAGTGTCTGGTCTCAACACTGTCACAGTTTGGAAACAGTAATACCACTTATTCCTTGCCTTCAACAGGAGTTTCGATGGTGGGCTCAAGCCTGTCACCTCAACAAGGGACAGCCTTTCACTCAACCCACAGCCAGGCAAACACTGACAACAGATGCTTCGGATTATGCCTGGGGAGCACACATGGCAGGAAAATGTATTCAGGTCAAGTGGCCCGCAGAACAAAGGCATCTTCACATCAATCAGAAAGAGATGCTAGCTGTACAAAATGCTCTAATAGCTTTCAAGGACCTTCTGCATCCAGGACAACTACTACTAAAGACAGACAACACCACAGTTATGTGGTACATAAACAAGCAAGGGGGCACTTATTCATATCCCCTCTGCAGACAAGCCATGACCTTGTGGAACACAGCTCTAACCTATCAAGTTCATCTGCAAGCACAATTCCTGCCAGGAGAGAAAAACACACTGGCAGACGACTTAAGCAGAAACATCATG
Organism: Protopterus annectens; assembly: GCF_019279795.1. NCBI lineage: Eukaryota > Metazoa > Chordata > Ceratodontiformes > Protopteridae > Protopterus > Protopterus annectens. Next base: position 409,849,295 of record NC_056736.1, on the reverse strand, counting down.
GATTCGCACGAGTGGAAATTACATCCACAAATATTCAGAATGATAACACAAAAATGGTGGAGCCCGGACATAGATCTGTTTGCATTCCCAATGAATTGACAGCTACAGAAATTCTGCACAAGGACTTGCCACCCACAAGCATGGAAAGTGGATGCCCTCTCATTCAGCTGGAAAAACCTACAAGTATATGCCTTCCCACCACTACCTCTCCTTTCAAAGGTACTCATAAAAGCCAGACAAGAAAAGCCAAAGATGATCCTGATTGCCCCAGACTGGCCACGCCAGCACTGGTACCCAATCCTAAAGAACTTAGCACAAGGTCCACCATGGATTTTGCCTCAAATCCCACATCTTCTGACTCAGCAAGACAATCAGATACTTCACAGCCAGCTCAAGACTTTAAACCTGGCTGCATGGCAGATTCCTTAGTCAAGCAAGCAATGCCTCTTTCCAAAGCTGTTATCGATGTCATTCTGGAGGCCAGAAGGCCTAGCACCAGGAAAGCCTATTCGGATAAATGGAAGAGATTCTGTGCCTGGAACCAGGCTCACAGCCTTGACCCTCTTGTCCCAAATATTCCTCAGATACTATAATACTTAACTGAGATGCTGGAAAAAGGCCTCTCCTTTTCATCCATTAAGATCCACGCCTTTGCCATCTCTGCTCATTACAACACAGACCCACCATTTTTTTCTAATCCTTTGCTAAAACAGTACCTCAGAGGGGCTAAAAACATAAGACCACCCCGTAGAGCACCAACTCCAACTTGGGACCTCAACTTTGTCTTGGAAAAATTAACTTTACCTCCTTTTGAGCCGGCTAACTCAGCAGACTTAAAATATGTGTCTTGGGAAACTGCTCTGCTCCTGGCAATAACCTCAGCATGAAGAGTTTCAGAATTACAGGCACTAATGGCAGTGGAACCTTTCATAATTTTCCACCAAGACAGGGTGTCTTTAAGAACAAACCCTACTTTTATGCCAAAGGTGGTATCAAGTGTGGCTCTAAACCAAACTATTCACTTGCCAACTTTTTATCCAAATCCACAGAATAAAGGGAAGAGACTACTGCATTCCTTGGACATACACAGGCAGTTACGCTTCTACTTGGACAAAATAAAAGCTTTCAGGAAAACTGAGCAATTGTTCGTAGCATATGCTGCAGGAGCACAGGGAAAAGCCATTTCAAAACAAACCATTTCAAAATGGATAGGGCACTGTATACGTTTCTGCTATACACACCATGGGAAAGCTGTACCTAACAGCATTAGGTCTCATTCCACCAGGGCAACAGCTACTTCAACTGCCTACCTCAGAGGAGTACCTACCAAGGACATTTTGGAAGCAGCAACTTGGGAGTTCTGTACATACCTTCACCAAGCATTACCATCTGCCTCTTTACTCTAAATCCAGAGCTGGCTTTGCCACTGCAGTGCTGCAGGGCCTTATAGCCATCCCTAATGCCTTATAGAACCAGCCACCCTACCTCAGCTTTGGGATTCTACCCAAGTGTAATGACTGCAGCAGTGTAACACGATGAACATGGTACAGTTTTGTACCTACCATAAATGTAGATGTTCGAGTGTATACACTGCTGCAGTCTAGGTTACCCTCCCTCCTTCCCCTCTTCCTTGCTGGTACTAACCTAGGCCTTCTAGCCTTTGCTACCTATGGGGAGTATTTGCTGGTAACTGAAAGTTTCTGATTGCTTTTCTTATGTATGTTTTATTAGCAATTTAGATTGCTTACCTTTTTGGGGGCACCTGACATCTGGGGCAAGAAAAACTGAAGAAAATGGCGTCGGCTGCATCTTGTATACCCCTGGCGCACTGATGTCAGGGAAGAAGTGACAGCAACCAACGCCGGACCAAGACTTTGGAACTCTGGCCGACTGAGGGACCGCCTGACGGCAGGATAACCCAAGTGTAATGACTGCAGCAGTGTATACACTCGAACATCTACATTTATGGTAGGTACAAAACTGTACTTTCCTGGACATTCCAAAATTCAAAATGCTAACTCTACAGCAGCTTCTGCCCATGTTGGGCAAGAACATTTGGCTGGTGACATTGGACTTGAGGCATACCTGCATATCCCAATAAGGGAATCATGCAGAAGATACCACCGTTTCAAGGCTGGCTTTGTGCATTACCAATTCTCTGCACTGCCCTTTGGCTTATCTGCTGCGCCCAGGGGCTATACAAAGTGCCTGGCACCAGTAATTGCATTTTGCAGTCAAAGAAGTATACAAATCTATACTTACTTGGACAACTGTCTCATTCAAGCAGAGAACAAGGACATTCTTCTTCAGCATCTGGCATTTGTGAAAAGGCTTCTAACATGCCTAGGGTACACAATAAATGAAAAGAAATCACAAATGGTACCCTCTCAAAAGATAACATTCCTGGGTGCAAGTTTGAATACAACTGCCCAGATGGCTTTCCTCACACCAGACAAACAAAGACAACTGACTATTTACTTCAAACAGATGGCAACAAAAACCCAGTTATCTGCAAGACAAGCTCTGCAGGCTTTGGGGTTCATGGCATCCTGCATTCTACTGATTCCATATGTGAGACTGCATATGAGGAAACAACAGTAGTACCTAAAAAGTTTATGGAGTCAACATTGTCACAGTCTGGAAACAATGATTTCTCTCATTCCCTGCCTACAACAGGAGTTTCTTTGGTGGGCAAAGGCATGTCACCAAAACATGGGACAGGCTTTCACTCTACCCCCTGCCAGCCAAACCTTAACAACAGATGCATCAGACGATGCATGGGGGCCCACCTGGCAGGGAGATGCATTCAGGGCATATGGACCCCAAAACAAATGCATCTGCATATCAACCAAAAAGAGATGTTAGCTGTTCAAAATGCCCTGACAGTCTTCAAGGACTTACTTCATCCAGGACAACTACTGATAAAGACGGACAACACCACGGTTATGTGGTACGTAAACAAGCAGGGGGCACACACTCATACCCCCTTTGCAGACTAGCCATGGCACTGTGGGACACAGCCTTGACTTACCAAGTACATCTTCAAGCTCAATTCCTGCCAGGAAAGCAAACTACTTTGGCAGACGACTTAAGCAGAAACATTATGGACCCTCACGAGTGGAAACTAGATCCACAAGTCTTCAGCATGATAACAAAGAAATGGGGGAGCCCGGACATAGACCTATTTGCCTCTCCTCGGAATTATCAACTGGACAAATTCTGCACAAGGGCTTATCACAGACAAGCATGGAAAGTGGATGCCCTATCCTTCAGTTGGAAAAACCTATCAGTTTATGCCTTTCCCCCTCTGCCTCTTCTTCCTAAGGTTCTACTAAAAGTCAGACAAGAAAAACCAAAGATGATACTAATTGCCCCGAACTGGCCCCGCCAATACTGGTACCCAATTCTAAGGAATATGTCTCCGTTCCCAGCTTGATACTTGCCTCAAATACCTCACTTACTGTCGCAGCAAAATAACCAGATCCTGCACAATCTGCTCCAAACACTGAACCTGGCAGCATGGCTGATCATGTAGTTATTCAAACAACACCTCTCAGTAAAGCTGTGATGGATGTCATTTTGGAAGCCAGAAGGCCTAGTACTAGAAAATCTTATACTGATAAATGGAAGAGATTCTGTGCTTGGAACCAAGCACAAGGAACTGACACAGCAGAGCCAAATATTCCTCAGATTTTACAATACTTGACTGAGATGCTTGACAAAGGCCTATCTTTTTCATCAATAAAAATCCATGCCTCTGCCATCTTGGCTCATTACAACACAGAGCCACCCATCTTTTCTCATCCTTTGCTAAAGCAGTGTCTTAGAGAGGCCAAAAATTTAAGGCCTCCCAGAAGATCACCAATTCCTGCATGGGATCTCAATTATGTGTTGGAAAAGCTCACCCTAACTCCATCTGAACCAGCTGCTACTGCAGATCTAAAGTTCTTATCATGGAAAACAGCTTTGCTCCTGACAATTACTTCAGCAAGAAGGGTCTCAGAGCTACAGACCCTCATGGCTGTGGGGCCTTTTATCATATTTTACCCAGACAGGGTGTCCCTCAGGACCAATCCTTCATTTATGCCTAAGGTGGTTTCCAGTGTGGCTCTTAACCAAACTATTCATGTACCAACTTTTTATCCAAATCCGCAGAACAAGGGGGAGCAGATTCTGCATTCCTTGGACGTACACAAACAACTAAGATTCTACTTGAGCAGGACTAAAGCTCTAAGAAAAACTGAGCAGTTACTAGTGACATTTGCTGCAGGATCAGATGGAAAAGCTATTTCAAAGCAGACTATTTCAAAGTGGATAAGCCACTGCATTTGTTTCTGCTGCTTACACCATGGCAAACTGGTGCCCAAGGGCATTAGGTCTCATTCCCCCAGGGCTGCAGCTACATCAGCAGCTTTTCTCAGAGGGGTACCAACCAAAGACATTCTAGAGGCTGCTACTTGGAGTTCTGTTCACACTTTTACAAAGCATTTTCATTTGCCTCTCTACTCTAAGTCCAGGGCAGGCTTTGCCACTGCAGTTCTGCAGGGCCTTATAGCCACCCCTAATGCAGTTTAGTTCCAGCCTCCCATCCATATCAGATCAGACAGGAGAAACTAAAAATGATTCTGATTGCCCCAGACTGGCCACGCCAGTACTGGTATCCGAGCTTAAGAAACTTGTCCCAATGCCCAGCCTGGACCTTATCTCAAATACCTCATCCACTGTCCCAGCAAAACAATCAGATTTGGCACAGCCAACTCAGGACCCTAAACCTGACAGCATGGCGGATAATGTAGCCATACAAACCACACCTCTCAGTAAAGCTGTGATGGATGTCATTTTAGAAGCCAGAAGGCCTAGTACTAGAAAATCCTATGCTGGGAAATGGAAGAGATTTTGTGCTTGGAACCAAGCTCAAGGAACTGATACAGCTGTCCCAAATATTCCTCAGATTTTGCAATATTTAACTGAGATGCTGGACAAAGGCCTATCTTTTTCATCAATTAAAATCCATGCCTCTGCCATTTCAGCTCATTACAATACAGAGCCACCACTCTTTTCTCATCCTTTATTAAGGCAGTACCTCAGAGGAGCCAAAAACTTAAGGCCTCCAAGGAGAACGCCAATACCTGCATGGGACCTCAATTATGTCTTGGAAAAACTCACCTTACCTCCTTTTGAGCCAGCTGCTACTGCAGATATAAAGTTCTTATCTTGGAAAACAGCTCTGCTCCTAGCAATAACTTCTGCAAGATGAGCCTCAGAGCTACAGGCTCTCATGGCTGTGGAACCCTTTATCATTTTTTATCCAGACAGGGTCTCTCTGAGAACGAACCCTACATTTATGCCTAAGGTGTTATCCAGTGTAGCCCTTAACCAAACTATTAATTTGCCAACTTTTTATCCAAATCCACAGAACAAGGGGGAGAAAATGCTGCATTCTTTGGACGTACACAGACAACTTAGATTCTACTTGGACAAAACTAAAGTTTTCAGAAAGACAGAACAATTACTAGTGGCATATGTCGTAGCATCACAAGGAAAGGCTATCTCCAAGCAGACTATTTCAAAGTGGATAGGTCACTACATTCGTTTCTGCTACTCACAGCATGGCAAACCAGTGCCTAAGGGCACTAGGCCACATTCAACCAGAGCTGCAGCCACGTCTGCAGCTTTTCTCAGGGGAGTACCAACCAAAGACATTTTAGAGGCTGCTACTTGGAGTTCAGTGCATACCTTTACAAAACATTACAATCTGCCTCTTTACTCTAAATCCAGGGCAGGCTTTGCCACTGCAGTTCTGCAGGGCCTCATAGTCGCTCCTAATGCTGTTTAGCTCCAACCCCCCAACCATAGCTTTGGGACTCAACCCAAATGTAATTACTGCAACAGCAAAACACGAAAAACATAGTACAGTTGTGAACACTTATAAATGTAGATGTTCGAGTGCATTCACTGTTGCAGTCCAAGTTACCCTCCCTCCATCCCCCTTATTTTTGCTGGAACTTATCTTTATTTCTCTAATCCTTACAACCTATGTGGTGTATTTGCTTATAGATGAAGGTTAAGCTTATTTTGGTACATGTATGTTTTATTTACATATTTTTAGCCTACCCTTTTGGGGGCACCTGACATCTGGGGCAAGAAAAACGGAAGAAAATGGCGTCAGCTGCATCTTTTTTCCCCTGACGACCTGACATCAGGGAAGAAGTGACAGCAACTGACGCAGGGCCCAAGACTTTGAAATTCAGGCCGACAAATGTAATGACTGCAACAGTGAATACACTCAAACATCTACATTTATGGTAAGTGTACACAACTGTACTTTCCTCAGAGGGGTCAAAAATTTGAGACCACCCAGGAGAGCTCAAACCCCAGCCTGGTACCTTAACTTTGTCTTGGAGAAACTCATTCTACCTCCTTTCAAGCCAGTTACTACTGCAGACTTAAAATTTCTTTCTTGGAAAACAGCTTTCCTTTTAGCAATCACCTCAGCTAGAAGGGTATCTGAATTACAGGCCCTTATGGCAGTGGAGCCTTTCATTATCTTTCATGCAGACAGGGTGTCCCTCAGAACCAATCCATCCTTCATGCCCAGGGTGGTATCCAGTGTGCCTCTTAATCAGTCCATTCATTGGCCAACCTTCTTTCCCAATCCACAGAATAAAGGGGAACAGATACTGCATTCCTTAGATGTGCACAGATAGCTTAGATTCTACTTGGAGAGGACTAAACCTTAAAGGAAATCTGAACAACTGCTGGTGGCATTTGCTGCAGGGGCAGAGGGGAAGGCTATTTCAAAGCAAACCATTTCTAAATGGATAAGCCATTGCATTCATTTCTGCTATAAGCACCATGGAAAACCTATCCCCCAGGGGATCAGACCTCACTCCACCAGGGCTGCATCTACCTCTACAGCCTTTCTCAGAGGTGTCCCTACCAGGGACATCCTAGAGTGTCCCTACCAGGGACATCCTAGAAGCTGCTACTTGGAGTTCAAGCATTATCATTTGCCAATTTTCTCTAAATCCAGAGCTGGCTGTGCCACTGCAGTCTTGCACGGCCTTACAGCTGGCCCTAATGCTATCTAAATTCCTCCTCCCAACCATAGTTTTGGGAATCTACCCAAATGTAATGACTGCAACAGTGAAATGAAGAACATAGTACAATTGTGTACACTTACCATAAATGTAGATGTTTGAGTGTATTCACTGTTGCAGTCCTGGTTACCCTCCTTCCCGCCCCCTAACTTTTTTTGGCTATACCTCTACTTTTCTTTACTATGCTTAAAAGCCTTTTTGGTGTATTTACTTTTTTGTTGGAGGCATATCTTTGTGCTTTTATGTTTAATTGCTTTCCATTTGGGGGCCACCTGACATCTGGGGCAAGAAAGACTGATGTAATGGCATCGGCTGCATGTTTTATACCCCTGACGACCTAATGTCATGGAAGAAGGGACAGCAACTGACACAAGACCCAAGACTTTATTAATCAGGCCAACTGAGAGCAACCTGCAAGCAGATAACCCAAATGTAATGATTGCAACAGTAAATACATTCGAACATCTACATTTATGGTAAGTATACAACTGTACTTTCTCAGCTGAGGAAAGAGATGCGATGCACCTCTCCATTAAAGGTTTGTTAAAGGGCTACTCCTCACCCCATCTCAGATGTATTTTTATATACTGAATAATTTACTAAAGTCAGAAAATGATAACACAGATTTTGAGAATAATATTTACTTTAGCTGCATAGGAGCAGTGTTTTATTCTGTCCACTGTATTCTGAGAAGCAACTTCCCCTTGGTTAGGTCTGTGCGAGGTCATGCTGTCATGGAAAATCTGAGCACGGATTTCTAAAAATACCTTACCGGCTCCAAAATGCCCTATTTTTTTTTTCTTTGAGGACAGTACATTTTATTACTGCTACAACTTTTTATTTTTGGGGGGTTAACAATTTCTATTCCTACAATATGCCTGAAGTCTTTCACTGTTAGGGTGCTGGAGCACCATGCTGGCCAAAGAGAGGAACATCATACAGGAAATCCTACTGGTACTGATAAGGCTGCCTTTCCATTAGACTCTGCTGTTAGTGGGATTTTCCAGTAAGCTTCTGTCAGAGCTAGTATATCAAATAATGTTGCCTTCCCTAATCATTTTGTTAAGTCATCATCCCCTGGCATGATGTAACTGCCTAATTAAGCTTCATAAAATCTTTACAGAACCTGATTTGTCCATCATGTTTTGGGACTAACACTAAAGGGCTGTTCCACACACTTCTAGATTCTTCAATTATCCCAACTGAAGCATTTTTATTCTTGTAATGCCTTCATTGTGACTATGGTATTTTTTTAGGATTTTAAGATAACCTTCTCTCCTGGACTAGTCTCACTACAATGCTGAATCAAATTTGTTTTACCAGGTAGGTCTAAAAACGCTTTCTTATTTAATAACAGAAATTCTCATATTTGTTAATTATGTTGATCGGGCAGTGTAACATCTGACAGAGCAACAGACATAAAGGCTACATTTCTTTTGTTACCAAATGTATTAACTTCTTCTAAACGAAGTATTAAAGTTGGAACAACTTCCACCATTTCAGAATATTGACCTAGTATGTCTGTTCTCATATTCTTTTACATGTCTGTAGTATACCTCATTTATTTTCTTTTTTTATTTCAAATAAACATTGAAATTGAGCCAAAAGCTATTTCGTTGTTAGGTTCATAGATTAGTACTAAGCTAACTGCCCTTGTGGGCCATTTTTAAGCCTAGCCAATTACTCCATGTGAGAATCAACCCCTTGTGTCTGTAAGTTAAATACTTTAACCATTATGCCAACCTCCCATCCAAATGAACACCTCTGCCAAGTTTCGAACCCAGGCCCCTCCCATCTACAGCTCACTGCATTAACCCACCAGGACTCACAAGACCTGTTAGGGGAACCAATTCCAAAACCTGAATTCCAGCTTTAAATTTCGTGGTCTTTGCATTTCTATTGTACATCACGTGCTGTGTGGTTTCAGCTGTTTCATTGCTTCCTATACTGTGCACAACTCTATGTTCAGTCTGTTTTGTAAGCCAGTATAGTGTTTATGGCAACTTTTCCCCAAGATTCAGTAGCAATAACCAATGGTCTCTAAGAGTACCTGCAGTATCGTAGCTCTAAAGAATGGAACTCTTTTGATGCTCGTGGCACTTGTCTAACGGCAGGTCGGAATGTATGGTATTAACTGAACCACGTATTTGTCCTCTTCCTTTGCAACATTTCTTAGCATGGACTTTAACATTTAGTTAAAATCTTCCACCAATCTGCCTATTTGGGAGTAGAATGCTGCATTTTTAATTTTTTTGCTGAGACTTTCCTTTTCAGGAAAGTTGTTTACAAGCTAAGAGTTTGTGTTTAATGGACCGTCATAAGATTGTACTGTACTTTTAATTGGGAGCGCTGTTTTTTCCTGTCAGGTTAAATGTTGTTTAACTGAAAACTATTTTTCTGCAGAGAAACTGTGTTTATTTTACTTTGTGGGGCTGGCAAAGTGTTTTAAAGTGCTTTTTACTGTGTTTGCCTGTGGAAAAAATGACTTTTAGAGACTTCTTGTGTTTACTGGCATGTACTGCTCATTTTCCCTGGAAAGAGGCACCATATTTGGCTTAACCATGGTACCCAGGAAAGAGGCACCATATCTGGCTTAACCATGGTACCCAGGAAAGAGGCACCATATTTGGCTTAACCATGGTACCCAGGAAAGAGGCACCATATTTGGCTTAACCATGGTACCCAGGAAAGCGGCACCATTTTTGGCTTGTCCACAGTGCAATCTGTTGGTCCCATGGTTGGTCCTTCTTCCAGCTAAAAAAAGAAAAAGTTAAGCAAACAGCCTCAGCTATCACAGCATGCTAGCAATTTGCCTCAGCTGCAGATGCAAGACTCTGCTGTGACATTAACTGTTGCTCAGATGAGTCATCTTTTACCCTGGATCGTTCTGATGTAGCACCTAAAACCACCATGCCACAGTGGCTGTTGGGGTCCCCTCAGTGGGCAAGGGGGACTCACTCTTTTCTGCTTTGAGAGAGGGTACTGGGAAGGCTTCCCTATTTTGTCCGAATGTTGTGCCCATCCGTGGAGCAGCTGCTGCTTACATTAATAGCATGGTCGGTCCTATTTTGCCTGTCATACAGAAACAGAAAGCTAAGCATGTATTTACTCCTCCTCAAACTTCCTTAGACAGGAGCAGTTTGTTAGGTCTGGCTCAGGTTTAATTCAGGCCATTGATCTTTCTTGTAAAGTAGTTTCTGGTAAAAGAAAGATGGATACCTTTTTTCCTGAAGAGATTCAAGGTGAATCTGGACAGGAGGATGGGACAGATACAGAGTTTTCTCCTCAGATTTCTGATTCAGACTCAGAGGAGAACCAAGTTTCTGACTCTCCCTGTGGGGGGGGGGGTCTCTTTCTTTGAAACTATTTATAGAATATAGAATGTTCTAGTGTTTTCAGTGAGAGAACACTGAGATTTCCTAGTCCCTAAGAAAATACTATGAGCTATTATAGAAGGAATTTCCAGAACCTGCACCCATTCCTCCAGTTTGTCAGCTTTGGAGGATATGTGTGTGTTATTACCTGCAGTTTTCCTACTAGTCAGCCAGCTGCCCCTAAAAAGTGCATAGGATGCATAAAGTTCCATGATCTTTTAAGTTTATATACATGCTACCTAAAACTGATCCAGCAGCTGTAGCTTTACTTAATCCTTCTGCTGCTGAAGACTTAGTTAATTCCTATCCTTCAATTTCTGATAACAATGGGAAGATTATTAAGTATGGGAAAAACTGTATGCTTCTGCAACTTTGATTTTCAGAATTTTGAATTGTCAGGCTCATAGTTTAAGGTTTATTCTGGTTGAAAAAGCTTTGTCTGCAGCTTCTTGTGAGGAAAAATCCACTTTAAATAATTTAATTTCTTCTCTTGATCAAATCGCTACTTATTGTATACAGATTGTGTGTATGACTCTGTTGATACTTCAAGAGCTATGGCCACTGTACTGTTTTCAGGAGGTTTGCATAACCTCCCAGATTGCACTTGTTTCCCGTCTTTTCTGTAACTAGTCTAGTCCAGATACAGATATGCTGTATCCAGGACTGTTTGTAAGCTTCTGAGCCCTCCAAGCCTTTCTGTGTTGGAGGAAAGCCTTCTAGGTTATCAGTAGGAGTGGTAAGCACTAAGTAGCCTATCTACCACAAGAGGAGTGGTTGCTGGCCCTGAAATTGTAGTTTATTGGCTGTTTGGGCAGTTTTTCCATCTCTTTCAACTTTCTGGTTTAAAAGCCCACATTTGCTCTTGTTTCCTACCTTTCCTGTAACTTGTCTTCTGTACCATTTGTCTCCTGTTTTTAAATTTATATCTGCAACATTTCCATCTCTGGGTTGAACCTCTCTAATCCTTTCCCTATACCACTGCTAGAGCATCCCTACCCCCTTGCATACTTTCCTCTGAGCTTACCTTCCACTCCACTGATTGTTTTTTTTTTTTGTCCAAAAGAGTTGGCTGTTTAGGATTAAGGACTGACTTTTAACAGGGGTCTCCTAGGGTGGTTTCTAGGGTTAAGGGCAAGATGTTGTATGCAGGCTTTCCTCCTGACATATAAGGCCATGTCAAACCCAGATTTGATGAATATACTTCACCTCAAAAAATCTAGATCCCTCAGAACCACAAGGGCGGGAGACTTAAACCTTGACACGGTTATAAATAGAACGTGCTGGAGGGACAGATTCATCACCCAGAGACTCCCTATGCTGTGGAACAAAATCCCAGTACATGTGAGGCAGAGCGCCTCGCTGGCCTTGTTCAAGAGGAATCTTGACCAATGGATGGGAGATCGCAGATATACCCCAGGGATTACTTCAGTGTCACTGCTTGACAGAGGCACAGAAAAATGATAGGCATAGTTTTTATTCAAACTAAAGGGGTGGCGAAAGCCACATAACTATGGGCTAGGCTTATAAATGCCCTTGGGCAGATAGCCTAGTATGAACCTATGAACCTATGAACCTATAATGCTAGATATGGAAGTATTATTCGACATGCAAGTTAGCTTCCTAAGCATATTTCCATACAATGCTACACAATTTAACAGGTTTTGGAATTAATCCTAACTTCAATAGGTAGATTTTACTGTCTAGGCATTTGCTACTATACAAGGCACTGCTAACTGCCACTGCCTGGGTGGGCAGCTCGGAACAAGCTTGCCTGATTTATAACCGAGAGAAAAAAGCTTGAAAATTGACTCCTATGGCTTCTAGCCAATTAATAACCACACTCTGAGTTTCTTGCATTGCTTCCTAACTCAGGGAACACAGATAAATACAATCTGCCCCAAAATGTCTGATCCTGGAATATCTTAATGTAAAAGCACAGCAAAAGTAACTTTCAAGTGCAGGTTAAACAAGAAACAACTACCAAACAATAAAGTCCCTGGCCAATTCACCCTTCTGCAAAGAGATTTGGAGGCATACAGACTAGAAAAGCCAGCTAACAGTGAAATTACTATTTTTGCCACAAAATTAAATAAAAGCTTTAAAATGCTCAAAAACACCAGTCATCATCATATAAACAAAGTACAAGTGCAGTTAATCACAAAATACTCTTATCTTAGCTTGGATGGCCGTAGATGCAGTTGAGACACTGGAAAAGTGTTGCAGAGTTCTCTGTAAGTGAACATTCATCTGCATACAGCAACTTTGGTGATCTGTCCCTCCAACCTGTTTGCTGGTATGGTACATCACCAGTATGAACAGCAGTGGGCTCAGAACTGAATCTTGATGTGCATCCATTCCAACTGGGAATCACTCTGTGAGACAAAACACTGTTCATAGGCCGTAGCTTGCACTGCTTCTACCAATGCTTCTGGGACTTTGAACCACCATAGGACTGCCCAAATCAGCTTTCTTGGGGCCTTGTCATATGCTTTCTCCAAGGCTAGAAATGCTTCGTCTCAACTACCTGTCACACTGCAAACATCAGGTCATTTGTACTGCATCCTGAAGTGAGTCCAAACTGCTCATCTCCCATCTTACGATCTGTTACTTGTTTGTCAATCACCCTCTGCAAAACTTTCATGCGATGTGACATGTCTGTTACATATGTGCTGCTCACAGTCGTGGATGTCCCCTTTGTTCTTGTACACTAATACTAATGTGATTATTCTCCATTCTTCTGGGATTTGCCTTTCTCTCCATACTCCTGAGTACCCTCAGGAGCCATTTCTCCCCCTATCTCACCAAACATCTTTATCGTATCCGCTGAGACTTCATTTCCGCTGCGACCACATCTGATCCTACTTTCCCTGACTTCAATTTCCTTAGTGCTGTTCTTACTTCTTTTAGGTTGGGCTTCTCCTTTTCTTTCATCATAGACTGTGTCTGGGGCAGTACAGCTTCTGTGGGATTTTCTTCATTCTGAAGCTGCTTGAAAGTACTACTTCCATCTGCCTTTGATTTCCTGTGGGCTGATGTGCAAGATGTTAATGACATCCTTTACAAAGGGTGTCTCTTCTTTATCTTTCTGTCTTTGCTTTGCAAGCTGATAGTATCTTTTTCCCATCTACTGAGTCACTTTCCAGAAGTTGGTAGAGTGCCTCTGATGCCTTATTCTTAGCTATTGCAACTCCTGTCTTAGCCCCCTTGTCAGCCAATCAGTATTCATTCTTTTCCTGGTCCATCTCCTCTATCTCACATTTTTTCCTGCACTCCTCCTTTCTTTTGATGACTTCCTGGACTGCTACATTCCACCAGCAGCTTTCCTTATGTAACTTATTTCCATACAGCCACATACCTGTTCTATAGTCCTCACATGTGCTGTTTTGAAGCACTGTCATTCTTCTTCAACTCTGCCAATTTCCTTTTCTTCCTGTGGTGCTAGAGCACTGAGTAATTCCTTGAACTCTTGTGCTTTCTCTCCAGTCAACTTCCAGATCTTCAGTCTAATCTCTGTTCACCCCAGAGCCTTCTCTGATCACTGCTTGCAGCTGATTATGGCAACCACACACGTACACTGTGGAATAGGTGTATATGTTAGAGGTATTTGTAGGAACACACTTGTTCTGATGCATTGTATAGGAGAATTATAATTCATACTGATCATGAAGCAAACCTTGTACATTAAAGCTAAACGCTGTAACAATATAGTACATGTCATCTGTTATAAAAATAAGTTATTTATTATTAACTGGTCAGAAATTAAAATAATATGGTGCTGCAAAGTATATTTCTTTATCAGTGTGCAGTTTGCAAGGCTTTGTGTTTTAAACAGACTGCAAATGCAGTTATGCAAAACTCTGTGTTATAACCAGACTCCAATTCAGCAGTAAACAGCCAAGACTTAGTGTCTTAAGAAGACTTTGGTACCAGTACAGCAAGCACAGCATGCAGCACCTACATAGTTAATCTTTCAATGGCGAGCCAGCCAGGAGTTGAACCTAGTACAAAAAAGGCATATTTTACAACCTGCTTATATTTAAAAAATTGGTAGCATACACATTAAAATCTAATGTATGAACAGTACTTTACTTAAATGCTTTTTGGGGTTTTATTCCCAAATGTTTTAAAACTTTCATCCAGTTAAATCAAAAGGACTATAAACCAGACAGTAAAGCAAAATGTATAAGCTATTAAATAATTTAAAAATCACCATCTCAGATAAATTAATGGAGCAAGCTGACCATTTTAAACTAGTGTTTCAGATAATCAAAAGGTAAAAAAAGAAACCATAACAGTTCTACTGTATAGAAATCAAATGAGAGTAGTTAAACGCAGTCAAGACATGGTCACAAAAGTGACAAGCATGTTATTTTCTTTTCAGAAAATAAAAATAAAGCTGCCTAAATTTTACCTGTTTACAATACAAAAGAGTAAAAGGCAGACAACAGCAAATGTAAATAATTATGTAAAATGTGTAAATTTAAGTATATGTTAGTCAAACCCATACAGTTTTTTTGTAATTGTATAATAGTACCAGGGATAGCAGAGACCATAGCAAAAAAGGCATACAAAAGTAATGTTACTAATAATAAGGTTGTACTAGGTAAATGACACTACAAATAAAATTCAAGGTAATATTTCTTGTCTATAGGGACAAACATGTCATATTAAAAACCTTTCACTTAAGAGGACAGATATAAGACAGATATATATCCAACTTTCACAATGTAAAGCAAACATATCTATACACAAAAATGTCACTTTAAAAATCTTTCCCTTGACCAGAGTGTCTCAGTCTAAAAGACAGCCAGAGGACAGGTATATGTCCAACTCTCACAACGTGCAGCAAATGCATCTTTATAAATGTTGCATACTGCAATAAAAAAGGGCATTCTTTCAGTTTTACACTGACTGTATAAACAGTACTGCAGAAGGGTCTAAAATAGAGCTACAAAAAATAACATCTCATTCTCTTCTCATAATACTGGTTGTAAAAACAAAAGACTCTTTTTAGGGGGGAGGGGATAACAGGCTAAAGTGCATTAGAAATACTGCCAAACTGATTAAAACTGACAGGTCGAGATATTTTACAAATTGTACATTTACCTACTATATGGACATCACAAAAGAGACATACATTTTCAAAAAGCTTTTGCTTGATGTTAATGCTACTAAATTTATAGATTGGACTAAATGTATTTTGCAGTTTTTGTTTGTAAAATTAATGTCTAATAAATATATGTGAAAAACCATGTTTAAAAAATGGGTCCTGAGTACCAACTGGATTGAAATGTATGGGTAGCTAACAGTCTGTGTAGATACATACTGTACAGGACACATTGTAATGTAACAAGTTCAAAAATAATTTGTCAAGTTGTAGTTTTGTCACTGGTTTTTGGACCACCATTTTATCCGTACCAGTATTAGTTACCCCAGTTAGAAGAGAATTATATTAAAATATTGTACTCATACCGCTAATAGACTAATATGTAAACAGCATTCTTCAGTGTATAAACCATGTTTTTCTTAATCCTCTAGTATTGCCTCTTGTAAATATTAGTTTGTCTATAAACTCTTAGTATCAGGTAAAAAAATAAATTAATCAAGTTACAGAAAAACTAAAGCAGACAGCTCATAACTGGTAAAATATTTTCACATAATGGTCTGTAACAGAAAAGTTGTCAGATTAAATTATACACTCAGTTCTGGTAGTAATATTTTTTATCATTGTATTAATTGTGTAAAATTGCATTTTGACTTGTATCAAAAGAAAACTAAAGGTTTTGTTTCCTAATGTGGTTTGAAATGAAAAGAGGGAACTGTTAGTGTGTGTTGAGCAGTGAATAAAGGATTAAAATAAATTAAAATCAATTCTACTTTAAATACGCTGAAAGATAAAGCATAGAAGAAAAGGTTTGCTTAAATGAAGGAATATAGCTTAGCAATGTAAAACTGGCATCCATACTATGTGACATAACCCTGGCTAAAAAAGTGATGTTTTAAAAAAACAAGAAACATTTGTTAATGGGCATGCTTCCTTACAGAATCAGCAGAAACTGTAAAAAAACAATTCTGTATGTTTTCCTACAATATTAGAAAGGAAGTTTGACAGATGAATGGACATGCTTTTTACAAATCAGCAGTACATGCTTTCTTACAAGATGTTTCCTTAAAAATATGTGTTCTTACAATATCAGCAAAACAGTTTGAATGGACATGATCAGCAGAAAACAATTTGTACGTGCCTTCTCATAAGACATTTCCTTAAAAAGAAAGTCTAAAAAGTAAATTATTATATGCTTTCTTACAAGCATCAGCAGAAGTGTTTCCTAGTAGATGCTTCCATACAAAGTCTAAAGAGAGATACCAAGAAGAAAACCAGGATCCAAGAAAAGTATAGACTGTAAAAATCAAGCTAATGTTAGAGATATTTGTAGGAATACACTTGTTCTGAGGTATCGTATAGGAGAATTATAATTCATACTGATCGTGAAGCAAACCTTGTACATTAAAGCTAAAAGCTGTGGGAAGAAATATCCAGTGAATTGTTATGGCTAGGCTTGTATAGGCCCTAGGGCTGATAGCTTAGTACCAACCTATGAACCTATGTAACAGTATAGTATGTGTAGTCTGTTATAAAAATAAGTTATTTGCTCTGAATATATAAAAACACTGATTTATTCGGTATTCACCACAACAAAATGTTAAGCGCTTTCATCATGTCAAGCATAACTTCCTCAGAACCTGTTCTGAGGAAGTCATGCTTGATATGATGAAAGCGCTTAACATTTTATTGTGGTGAATACCGAATAAGTCAGTGTTTTTATATATTCCTGGATTGTGGACCGTGTTACATTGCCCTAATTCGACAAGTGTCCTGGTTTTTATGAGTTGTTCGTTTGGGCACCGTACACTTCTTTTTTTTGTTCTGCTCTGAAATTAAAACAATATGGTGCTGCAATGTATATTTCTTTATCAGTGTGCAGTTTGCAAGGCTCTGTGTTTTAAACAGACTGCAAATGAATTTATGCAAAACTTTTGCGTTATAGCCAGACTCTGATTCAGCAGTAAACAGCCAACAAGACTTAGTATCTTAAGAAGACTTTGGTTCCAGTACAGAAAGCACAGCATGCAGCACCTTCATAATTAATTTTTCAAGGTCTATGAGGCAGTCTCTGAGCCATTTCAGGATGTCAGCTGAGGAACAACTAGCTGCATAGCTTATTAATCACAGGATAATTTAGTTGGACACAGCCATCATATGGTTGAGCAGCACATCACCTGTGATGAGACATTTGTCTGTATTTTTAAAGATATGGTCATATCTTGAGGAAGAGGTATTGAGCCCATGCTGCGAGTCAATTAACATTTAGGGATTATTTATGAAGGAGAAAACATGTGTCTTTAAGTTTCTCCAAGTATTTTAGTCAGTGGCAGATTAGCAGTGAGTCTAAAATATCCACAGTAACAAGGTTTGGAATTTTTGGTAGTAGAATAATTTTAGTGGTTTTCCAAGATCTGGTGATTGAACTTGTGGTCAGTTAGATTTTTGGGTTCCATTGGTTTGGTCAACATCTGTTTAATCGACCCCATTTGGTAGATTGTACAGATAGTCAACAAGTGTGCGAGATCAACAATTCCCGAGTACGGGAATGTGATGCCCACCACTGCTACCGATATGTGATGGCCACCAATATGTGTTGTCTCCACGATGGGCCAGTAATCGTGGTGCCTGAATCCTCAACTCTGAGACTTGAGAGGGACATGCACTTGGAATACAAATGGATACACTCAGTATTTCCAGATGCAGAAGCCACTGCATCAACACAATTTCCCTTAAGAGCACACAGGGAACACATACAGCCCAGTATCTGGATATCTCTATATCTGTCTCCCTACAGGTCCCCAAGTAAGACTCCCCACTGGTACAGCTGTACAGCAAGCACTGATCCTTTGTTTCAATAACTGTTTTAGGTCACAAGTTAACCACTAACAATTGCTGAATACTTTTACCTAAAAGTGTTGCACAAAACAAGTAATGTGACATGTTTGTAACACATTTTAAGTCTCCATATGATATTCTGCAAAACTTTCCTTAATTATCAGATGACAATCTACATATTCTCATGTGATTTTCTTTACTAAAGACCTAATTTTTGTATTTATTTCAGTGTCATGGTCTTTCAATAGCTGGGTATGTCCTTCCTTCCTCGACCACAAAAGAGGTAAGCTTTAGTTCAGATGAAATAATATTTCTATTGGTAAAGTAGCAAAGGATGCATGTTGATCTCCAGGGATAAGACATAATGAATGTTATATATTCAAATGCTGAAAGCATACTGAAAGTATTTCAATTAGATAGTGCAATTGTGCAAGTCTTTTACCCTTTTTCTGTCCTTTCCACCCATGTTAGGAAAGAATTGTCAGTATTGTTTAATTTCTTTCTTTGGAAAAGTAATGTGACAGCATTCAAAAATATTTATGATCTTTTCTGTGAGGATTCTTAAAGTAGTGTAAGATATAAATTTCTTTTTTTCATGAGACCTATTCATTGGCTTGATTTTTGCAGCAGTTGAAGTGTCACCCTTTGTAAGGTAACATACTTTTGCAGCAATGCATGGTGTGAACGCTCTCTATAAAGCTGACATTGTCCGCTACCCTCTTCATTTCTTATTACCAGTTCAAAACCTTTACACCGTTGACATCATTTTTACATCATCCACCATTTGATTTATTTTCGTTTGAAAACCATTTTTAAGTTTTACTGTTTTCAACAGTTTAGTGATGTTTTGATAGCTGTAATCTCCAATTAAATACATGAAGTCTGCTAGTGGATAAAGTGCCTGAACGTAAAGCCATGAACAATGTGTATGATTTGCCAGTAGTTAGCATGATGTTGATAACTGTTAGCACCAAGCAAGACTGAATGAGTTATCTAAGATTAGAAGACTGAATGTCTTTTAGACATATTCATTTCAAATAAAATACAAAAAAAAAAAAAAATGATACATGCTGGCCAGCTTTGACAAAGACCTGAAGTCAAGTATTATGATTGATTCCTGTTAAGTGACTACCCCATCACTAAGATTTCATATGAGTTAGGGAAAACAGCATCAGTGTCTGAAATTTGGGAATAATAGTTAATTTCTGAGAGCAGAAATGTCTACCTACTCCTTTCAATGCCTTTATGACATGTAAAAATAAGCAAATCATAGTACCTATGCCTTTATACACTCCCCTCACAGTAGGTCCTCTCATCTCTCCAAAAGAGCACATAGCAAAGCTGGGTTTAGCGTAGTTTTTTCTTTATCTTAACATATTGTTAAAAATCCCCTCGTGTGGACTATGCAAATAATGGGCCCTGACAGATACAGCCTACTTTATTATATCCATGGTGGTGAAGTGCCATCTCATCAAAGTGCACGTTTGTTGAATAGATATATTTTTTTAAATGTTCCGAGTTTCTAATACCATGATGGGAATGGACCTCATTCCTTAGTCAGGGTATGATTAGAGTTCATGAAATTAGTATTGTTTCAATCTTTGATGTTAACCAAGACTGGTCTTTTCAGCTCCTACAATGTACCCCTCCTTCTGCAGTCATGTGACTACATGTATTGGTGACATTTAAATATGATTGTAAATTCTTTTTATTAGTCCTGTTGCTTCTAGTATTATTGGAAATGTCAGGGTGCCTTCTTTTACTTTGCTATCATTTCTGATTGCAAAAATCCTGGTATTTTATTACTTTGTGTATCACAGCATGAAAATCACTAACTTTTTGGTATAGCAGTTTCAGTGATTAATTCTATCATTGTCTTTTGTTCTTATTATGCTATATCTGTTTTTCTTGCATTTGTTTTCTCAACTGTTGGTACTGGGTGATCCCATGTGATCCAAAGTTCATCACTGACAATAACGGTTTGTAGTTTGTATTTCCAATTCTTCTCAGCCGTATTGTAGTGTTTTCACAATTTCCAATGCAATAGCCCTGCCACATTTCAATATAAGCCATGAGTCTGTCACACCCAGTAACAAGATGTGCAACTATTTCCATTTCTATTATTTCATATCTGTTATAAAACCTGCATTTGTCTCTCTCTTACACTTTTTCAATAGACTTTGTAAACCAATCACCCTTTTCAGTCATAGCCTAACCACAGGGTTTTTTCCTGCAGAATGGAGAACACCTACAATTATTCCCCTCCACAAAGGTGGCGTAGTAACAGACCCGGGGAATTAGACCATTAAGCCTTCCCAACCTCATCTGTAAGGCCACGGAATGCATCATTATGGACCTTATAAACAAAGGCATAGGTGACCTCCAAACCCTGTACCCTACCCAATTCGGCTTTGTGAAGGGCAGATGCCATTGACATTGATGAGGGTAGATCTGTACACACAGCATACCACTACCAGGCAAAGGCTTTCGATATAATCCCATATTCAGGCATTACAGATAAACTTAGCAAAATGAATGTAAATCCCTTTGTTGTAAGATGGTTTGCCAACTGGCTCGCAAACTGGACATACACTATCAAAGTGGGTAAATCCACATCAACCAGCAGACCTGTTACCAGCAGGGTGCCACAGGGGGTCAGTGCTGGGCCCCCTACTGTTTGGTATATATTTCTTAGAAGGTCAGGTCAGAACTTAAGGGTTGTGGCTGACAAAGTTTGCAGACTACTGCAAACTAGGTGCAATAATTGAATCCCCAAATGATGTTAGTATACTCCAGGATGCTCTCACACAGTTCAGCAACTGGTGTATTATTCATGGTCTCAAACTGAATGCAAAGAAATGCATCATCATTCCCTTCAGCACAAACAATGTTCCTTCACACTATCAAATCAGTAACAATACCCTACGTAACCATGAAGGGCTAAGGGACCTGGGATCACAGGTTGACCTTGACCTTAACTTCGACCATCATTTGTGTACTATTGTAAGGAAAGCTTTCCACATAGCTCACTTGATTAGTAAAGGCATCACCTCAAGAACAAAAGAAGTTATAACCCCCCCTGATACTCGGCACTTATCTGGCCCATAATTGAATATAACACTCCATTCAGTATGTACTGTACTAAGCATCTACAGCAATTAGAGAGACCTCAGAGGTTTCTAACAATCAAGATCAATGGCCTCCAGTATGAGCCTTACATGGACCAACTAAAATCCCTGTTACTATACTCCATATCATATAGACTTTTGGGGGGCCTCCAGAGCAACCCAAGACCCAAATCTAATGACATTACTGCATATCTGTAAATCAAATGAGTCTAGGGATGCCCATTCCAGGGACTTAAATAAGGCCTGTGACTTAAATAGGACATGCTGGAGGTACAGATTTATCTCCAGCAACTTCCACTACTTTAGAACAGGCTACCAATTCATGTGAAACAGAGCACCTCTATGACACTGTTCAAGAGAAACCTGGATGAGTGGATGGGGCACTGTAAATTCTTACCGGGAGTAGCACCCACAACCCTCCTGGACATGAGCAGTCATCACTAAATGCAATCTTGGGTACTGACTAGTACATCTATGGTATTACATTGGGTTGAAACGGCTAGGCTTAATATGACCTCTGGGACAATAGCCTAGTAATCTCCTATGATCCTATGTACATAGCCCAGTATCTTGGGACACCATTATTATTACCCTTTCATCTTTTGATTTAAATTCACCTGCCCTTAACCATTGCTGTATCATAGGTTTGCTTTGTGAGTGATGCTATGCTTCTGATGTGCATTCTCGTGTGTCTGCGTGTTGGAAAGTTAACTCAGGGTGTGTGTTTTGCTATGTATCATATGGAAGATGAGTGTGGAATTTGTGAGAGTTGTGTGAGATGGGCGTTTGTTCTACTCTGTACCCCAAGCATGTATCCCCAAAGTAAGTGCATGTTCAGAGTTGGTTATAGAAATTTTATTGGGGTGCTGAGGGCCTTCTCAGCCATATGAGGTGTGAGGGGCTTGCCCCCGTGTAAAAAGTATGTAAGTTGATTTTCTGTGTTTGGCTGTGAGCAGGGAGTATGTCGAATGAATGTATCATTGCACTCGTATGTTTCCTATTAGTAGGGATGTCGATGTGTAAGCTAGTCAGTCAGTTTGCTTTGTTGACAACAAGTGGCTCTTCACTAGTTTGCCATCTATGTTTAGGAGTAAACACCTCCTGTCGCATCCTAGAACTTTTGCAGAATTGCCTTTTATGAATACCCTTTACAGTCATTCTGCTGTCCTCTGAAACCCATTGTTGTAATATAAAATTAAGTTCTTGTCCTCCTTTGAACAGGTACTTTAACATTCCTTTCACCAAATTAGACCAAGCAGGGATTTCATTTTAGTATCATAAGTAGAAATTAAATTTTAATATCATTATTTTTAAACGATCTGAGGGGATGATACCAATTTCCGTACCACAGCCATCTCAATTTGTTCAAGAGTAACTTTTTGGCATGATAATTGGTAAAGATTGCGGTATATTTTATCTTCATAATTATATGTTTTGCTAACCCTGTCCATGGATTAGGTCCTGCTGACTCTGGTCAGACTCTTCATTTGTTTGAGTCACAAGCATATGTTAATTAGCCTTCACAAATCCTCCATTATCTCAGCAGTCCCTTTGGTATGTTGTAATAGTCTTAGACACAAGCCAGGATAAGTTTCTCCTTAGTGTTCTGTGGAAGGAGACTTCAGTGATCTTTGTTTACTTTCAGGCCATCATCCAGTGGTCCATGGTTTAATACTTTCCTACTTCCTGGACTGAAGAATCTGTTTATCTCTTTGGCCTCATATGTAAACCTTCAGACGAAAGTTGTGCAGCAGATATGTCTGATAGTAACAGCATGTAGATGACCTACAGCAATAAGATACAACTTCAGGAAACTCTGGTGGAGGCGGCAGATACTAGCCCACCTTCTTTCTGGTATGCCGTTTTCTTCTTTTTTCAGGCTGGTGATTTATAAAACAGCATGCTTCAGCTGCAAAACTCATCTAGAATATCACATTCCCTTAAAATCCTTATGGAGCAGATTTCCAGAGTGAGAGTCTATAAAAGATAGTGGTGCTTTATGTGCATAACACTTTCCTTTTATTGGCTTTAAGCCATGTTCTAATATAAGCAGAGCATATACGTGTGGTCTGGTATATAAACAGCCATAGGAAAGTCCTGTTTTCTGTGGATTTGTATAACTGTGTAAGATTGTGTCATTCAGCACTGTCTGTTATCCCAGGAGTTCATCAGACAGATGTCTTAAATGCCTTATAGATATGGATGTTTGTTTGCTCTTTATGCTACAAATCAAAAGTTGCTTAAGAAAGAGCTACCCTGAACTTAAACCTTTACAATCTTCACACGATGTGAAGCTGTTCATGTTTTGCCACCCTAACTATTCTTTACAAGTCATGCTGCTTTGAAAGTGAGGTATCTACACTTTCTGTCAGGGAGATTTTTTTGTTCAGATCTTTCATCTCTTAAATCTTCAAACATAAACCCTGAACTATAATTTGGTCATTCCTGTTGCTAGATTAGTTTAGATTAGCATTGCCAGCTTTTAGGAATTTTTCCTGACAGTCAGTAGTTTGGGCTTTCTTTCATGAAGTCCAGTTTTGGTGAGTGCCTGATTTTCTACACATTTGTGAAGTACATTTTCCTAAACAGTATATTGTTTCATTTGAATGGCATAGTTGTGGTTAAAGTCTGTTGACAGAGCAGTATTTTTTCTTTAATTGTTAACAATCCCTCGTGGGGGGGTTGGCAGACGATTAGCAATAAATTTACAAATTTACATAATGTCTATAAGATATAAAGGGTATACTTTCCAACTGCAGTTATTTAATGTTGTGAAAAAAGAAAAATAAACCCCTTGGTTCTAATATAAATAATACAGTGAATATGAATGAAGTAAACACAGGTATTCTGACTTTCCTGGCATCATACGCAACCCAGGAATCACTTCAAATGCTTAATAATAGCTGTTAGTGGAATGATTGGCCTACTGCAATTATTCATCATGAAAGTGTAATCATCAGCATAGTTCAGCACTCTTGGTATTGGCTCATTTCAGCCACATGCATTAATTTGAATGTTTACTGGCTCCTGGACCATCAATGATGAAAGTACAAAAGGTGTATTTTCACTTTGAGGGAACATGGGCGAAATTTTGGGCTACGCTTATTAGGGCCGCTGGGCCAGTAGCCTAGTATCATCCTATGTGTAATTGCCTTACTTCTGTATCCCCCTTGATAAGTAAGGACACCACTGTATTGGAGAGCATGCTGCATTTTGTAGTTGCTTGCAATGGTTTCAGCTGTTTGGCTGTGGTACATAAAACAAAGATGAATATGTAAACATACCTCTCAAGTGTCAAGTTTTTCACAGAAAGTCCAGATCTTTGCATCAAAATTTTAGTCTGTTCTTCATAAAGTTTGTGTTTTTTTTGGCAATTCATTGCAGATTGATGTCATCAAATAATGACACACATTTGAGTTTCAGACTTCAAAAAATTCATAGTGATGCAAACGCTAATATTCTAGTAAATGTCTACATTTATAAAGATAATAATTAAAATGTGTCCTGATTTTGGGGCCTTTGCACCCCTCCCCCATTATTTTGGCTTTATCCAGATTTCTTTCACTAGAAACAACCACGTCCCGTGTGGAACTACACCAGCAAATTCACAGAAAATTCCACACCAGAAAATACGAACACAGCTCAATATGTTAGCAAAATAAATCCACCGGAATAGCTAAAACCACAATAGTGTTTTAATGCAAATGAAAACAGTGGTCTCAAACGTCAAGCGCTTTCACTAGTCTAAGCTAGCTTCATCAGAACCCTGATGAAGCTAGCTTAGACTAGTGAAAGCGCTTGACGTTTGAGACCGCTGTTTTCATTTGCATTAAAACACTATTGTGGTTTTAGCTATTCCGGTGGATTTATTTTGCTAACATATTGAGCTGTGTTCGTATTTTCTGGTGTGGAATTTTCTGTGAATTTGCAGATTTCTTTCACTAAAACATTGAGAAGTATGTTCAAGTTTAAAAGGCTCCAAGCTAGACCTCAGCAATTTATTTATATTTTGTTTTATTCCTTTTAATACTTGCCTGAAGTAGAACAAATGTCAGAAGCATCAGTGTTTCCTGGCTATCACATATATGACATGATACTAGAGGCATTTAGTATGCAAGATGCACAGAGAATTATGGCTGGGTTTAGATCATTAGTAGACAGTTATGGTGAAGAAGTGGATCCAAGGCAACAGGACCCGAATCTCAAAAGATGTAGTTGCAAAACCAGTGGGTTAAAGCAGCTCCTTTATTAACACGAATTAAAACCAAACAGTAAATCCACCAAGCGCTTTCGCTCAGTTATTACCAAGCTTCTTCAGAGTTAAAAATGTTTTAACTGTTTGGTTTTAATTCGTGTTAATAAAGGAGCTGCTTTAACCCACTGGTTTTGTGACTACATCTTTTGAGATTCGGGTCCTGTTGCCTTGGATTTGGTTTCCTTCTTGGTTCTGTGCTTGGTTTCATGTGAAGAAGTGGATGTCAATAACTTCACTTTAAGAATGAAAGATACGAGGTGGATTCCTTAATATCCATTTTTTGAACATTTAACAAACAGTTGATCAAAGATCAGTTCATAATTCTTTGTAATACATAGAAACCTTTAGCTGTACATATGTAAAAACATTTGTTTAAAAAAAGATTCTGCAGAAGCACAAGGTATATGACAGTTTTTAAAGCTGTTTGAGGATTAACCAAGTATTTTACTTCTTACCACTTGTGTGGCAGTGCATTGTGTGCTACAACTTTTAAAACTGCTGGTTGATTTCTCTTCAGTTCCCTGGTGACTATTATCTGTGAAGCAGCATGCATTTATCTTACTTTTGCAACAGCGAGGTTCATAGCAAGAATCTAGATGTAATATGCTTCTTATAGCCAATAAATATGAATATGGCTAAAAGGATTGTAGATGTATACTATGGCATCACTCACCGATCCTAACTCTTGCCTTGAGGGGAACAAGTGAGCCATGAAACTGCCACCCCTTCTAGATCAAATGGATCAGTAGGTGGTTTGGGGAGGTCTGATGATTAAGAGAGGGGATCAAACCAAAGAAATGATATATACCTTGTGCACTGTCTTAGTTTTATCTTCAATTTGGAGCACCATCAAAGGTATGTTTTCATCCTAAATGCATCATCAGCCTTTCCAAAATTTCTGTAGTCTCACAATATTTTTTCTAATTACTAAAACATTACACACACAGAATGCAGGCAAACACAGAACCTGAAGACACCATAGCCCACCAAAAACAATCCTCAGTCCCAAAGCTATATTTACATTTAATGAAAAAAATAAAAAAAAATAAAAAGTAAATCATGAACAACTTTTCACATTCATTTCAGTGTAAGAAAAAAAAAAAACCCATAAATTTATTTATTTTACATTTGCTGACCGGGATAGTCCATCTGGGTGTGAGCCCATTTTCAGCAGAGGCCCGGGGAGAAAAGCTCCAATAAAACAAGAGCAACATTGACAGATACAGTAAGAAACAACAAAAAAGGATCCACCAAAGAACAATTTATTCCAAAAGTTGACAGATACAGTGTTGGTTTTACATAGAATTTAATAGAAATATCTAAGAAAGTACAATATACAAAGGAGAAAGTTATTAAAATATAGTAAAGTCATATATATATATATATATATATATATATATATATATATATATATATATATATATATTTTTTTAGGGCAGGGGTCCATCTTTATTGATCATTTGAGTATACTTTAATATGTATACATATGTATACCCTTACAAAAAAAAATTATCAAATTATACTCTTATGGTAGGTAGCTGATAGGTGGTGTTAACAAGTGAGAGTGAGGTATACATGGAAACTCTAAAATTTAGGAGATGAAATTTGATGTGGGCTTATGTGGTATTAGCCTGGCTTGGTGCAGGATTAGAGACAGTTGTTAGTGAGGTGGTCTTTGAGCAGAGTTTTGAATTGGTGTAGGTTGGTAGCATTTAGGATGTGTTGAGGAATTGAGTTCCAAAGTTTAGAAATGTGGTGGGAGTAGAGGGCATCCCCGGATTTCTTGTTGCTTTTGGATACTTGGAGGAGTGTTTTGTGCGAGGATCAGAGTTGCCGAGTGTTGGTATATGGTTGGAGTAATTGTTGTAGGGCTGGGGTTCTGTTTGGCTGGTATATTAGTTGGTAAGAAAAGACAAGTTGGGTATAGGTTAGTTGTTGTGGGAATAGCCAATTTATTTGTTGTAGGGCAGAGCAGTGGTGGGACCTACATGGGGAGCTAGTGGCAAAATTGGCTATTTTATTGTAGGCTGATTCAAGTTTGGTAAGGTCAGTTTTGTTAAGGTTTGTAAAGATGGGAGAAGCATAGAGAACAGTAGATACGGGATGAGTCCTGGCGATGCTTAGTCTAGAATGGCTAGTTAGGAAAGGATTAATTCGGTAAAGAGAGCCTAGTTTGATGTGTTTTTTTAATGATTTGAGAGAGGTGTAGGTCGAATTTTAATTTGCTATCAATTGTGACACC
This sequence comes from Protopterus annectens, assembly GCF_019279795.1. Lineage (NCBI taxonomy): Eukaryota > Metazoa > Chordata > Ceratodontiformes > Protopteridae > Protopterus > Protopterus annectens. The sequence continues at coordinate 409,821,254 of NC_056736.1, read as the reverse complement.
TAGTAATTTGGTATGTGAGCTGGTGTTTATAATTGTGTTTTTGGAGGAGTGAATTTAAAAAGTGGCTGAGGGATTGGGTGTTTTGGTGGGGAGCATGAGTTTGGTCTTGTATGGGTGCAGTATGAGGTTAGTGTTAGTTGGCCAGGATTCTACTTCTAGGAAGAATTGTTGTGTTATAGCCTGTAGTTGTGTCAGAGAGGGGACGGAGCATATCAGGGTAGATTCATCTGCATATTGGATGACAGAGGCGAGAGATGTGGATTTATGGAGTTGAATTGTGAAGATGGTAAAAAGTAGGAGGCCTAATATGGAACCTTGTGGAACTCCTATGTTAACAGGGAGCAATGATGATAGCTCCTGTTGCCATCTAACAGCCTGCTGGCATTTGGTTAGACAGCTGTGGAACCAAGCTAGGGAAGAATGACTGAGATGTAATGTGGCCAGTTGTGACAGCAGTTTTTGGTATGAAACTGTGTTGAATGCCTTTGAGAGCTCTAGAAAGATGGACAAGACATATTTGTATTTCTGTGTTCATTTATTGTGTCGGTAAAACTGAGGAGGGCAGTTGTGCTGTGGTGGGGGCGAGAACCATGTTGTGTCTGTGGTGGGGGCGAGAACCATGTTGTGTGTTTGAGAGGAGGTTATTGGAGAGAAGGTAATGTAGAAGCTGGGAGTGAATAACTTTTTCTAGTATTTTGGAGAGAGGTGAAAGAATGGCAGTGGGCCTGTAATTAGTAAGCTCAGTAGAGTTGCCACCTTTATGCAGTGGGGTGATATGGGAGACTTTCCAGATTAGTGCGACCATAGTTCTCAGCGATAGAGCGGTTAATAAGGATAGAAATGGGGTAGGCTATGACTTTGGAGGCAGCTTTGAGGAATTCTGATGGGAGGTTGTCAGCAGCTAGGCTGGTGGGCTTGAGCTTACTAAGTAGTTTTTTTATAGTATGGGTTGGGACGGGGGTTAAAGCAGGAGGCGTTTACACACTCATTGTTGACTATGCGGAATGTAGTAGTGATGTTGAAATTCAAACACATCTTATACAAATCTACTTAGATTTCTCCCAGAGAAAACACTGCTCGTCCAAGTCATCCATCTGAAAAAAGTTATTCATATTGGCATGAAAAATAAGCTCCCCTCTGTAATTGCTGTCCAGTAGGATTATTAAAATGGTTAAGAGAAATATGCATGCATGTACATTAGCTCAGGGCAATTCTAAATACTAATATGTATGTGTGTATGTATTGTTCCTGCAATATAGCCAAAATGATTCACTTAATCTGTTTTGCCAATTCATTTAATTGGAGTTCATTAAATTGAGGAATGCATATCACTACTGTGTAGCTATGTAAGTCAATGTAATAGATAGTTCTGCACCATGCATTTGCGGGTTCCTATTATATAATCGAAGATGCAATCCTTCGAATGCATCTTGATCAAACTTGAAAGCAGGAAACAGCAAAATAGCGAAACGTCATATAAGCGATTTCTTTCCCTGGGAAAGAAATGTCTTGGCTGCCTCAGTTGCTTTGCCGTTTTCGTCACTGTAGTGCTATCTCGGAGTTGGTATATTTAAGTAGGGGGTGTGTTGGGGGCAAAGGCCCCCACTTTATGTAATGTTTTGAAGTTTTTATTTTTATTTATTTATTTATTTATTTTTGTGGAACAGCAATGGGAAAAAAAATCGCTGTTCCGAGTGTTTGGGATTGTAAGCTTTTGATTACATGGGGTCGATAAATCAGCGTTCACTGATTTAATATAGACCGGCATTTGCACATGACAAGTTGATGCATTGCATGTTTGCCAGCACAGGGAGACAATGAAGTAAGTAAGTTATCCTTTTCCCCATTGTTTTGCAATTTTGGAGACAGTATATTCAAATTTGTTGTGGTGTGGATATATGATTGTATTCATTGTTGTCAAATGCACTTTTGTTGATCCTAACAATACCGAACATGATATATCAACATACAAATCATCCAACCTCAGGTATGAGTTTAAACATGGATCTTGCAGGGGTTGAGTTACTCCATGATTTGCTGATTCCAACTTCAATGCATTTTGATCAACATAACATGATCTGACCAACATTCACTTGCCAAAGCAATATTAAATGTGTTTGTATGGATGGTTTAGAGTAGCTAATCAAACAGAATGATGTTCGCAAGATGAGAAGCAAAGCTGTGGGGAAAACATGGCAAACACCCATACAGACATGACTTGAGGTCAACACTGAACCCCATATTTTAAATCTTTTAGGAAGAGATGTTACCACCAAGCCACCATGCTTATATTTGTGTGTATGTGCATTTGAGAAGGAATTATTTACCCAGTTAAAAGTAAATAAATTTAAAAAAATGCCGCCTAGTTGGAAGCTTTTAGTCTCTAAAACTTCAAATTAAGATTTTCTAAGTAGGGACAAATATATTTTAATCTGCATTGCTAATATTTTGAAACAGAAGTCACATATACCACTAAGTACTATGATGAATTTTGTTGTAAACTATCAAGCTGTGAATTTTCATAATGGGGAAATACATATTTTGTTTTATAGTTGTTTATAAACAGTGGAAATAGTTGCGTGATATACGAGGCACAAAGCATGCACATGAATAGTCAAGGGAATTTCAAAATGCAGTGCTACATTTTATGTTAATACAATCGTTGCAATGTCAAATGTTAGCGCAAGTCCTATAGGGCAAAAAAAAAAAAAAAGAGTGATTAAAGACCCTGATGAGATCAAAAATATTTTTGCAGTTTATGAAACTGTCACTTCTGTCCTAATGGCTTCAATGTAAAAACTGTAACCCTGAGTTACAATCTTTTTCAAATGAGTAAGACTGCCCCATAAAAGAATTGGCAAAGAAGGAGAGCATTGGCAGAATAAGTGTGACAGCCTAAAAATGACTCCAAGAGGAACGTGTTGATCATCCAAAAGAGAGAACGTGAAAAAGATTGTTTCTATGGAATTTGTATTTTGTTGTATGCAGGCATTAATGAATAGCCGAGGACTAGTTGTAGCAGAGTGGACATACTGTGTGATGACCAGAAATGTATTGAAAGACAAAGGGAGGTACCTTCTCAAACACTTCTTTATGTACTTTTTGAATGTGTTGGAATAGAGAATACGGTTGACTCGTATCTCACCAAATTTGCCAGCTGTTAAGCATAGCAAGGTACCCATATCTTTCACTCTTCTACTCACCAGGAAAATTGCCTACTAAAGAAGCATGAGACCTGTTTCACGCTGGCAACATGACGACGTTGGTGAGATATTATAGGTTCATAGGTTGGTACTAGGCTATCGGCCCTAGGGCCTATACAAGCCTAGCCATAACAATTCCCTGGATATTTCTTCCCTCAGTATTTACTTCCCTAGGCCATGAAATGTATAACAGACACAGAATGGGAAAAGGAGTACAAACGCTGCAATATTTGTTAGTGAAGGGGAAAATATATATTAAACACATCAGGGAAAAACAAAACCGAGAGCAGGCTACAAAAGACAAGATGTTTACCTACTGGTTGGACAGAAGGCAGAAAATGGTGATTCTTTGTATGATGTCAGTAGACTATGGTTAAGTACTCAGCATTCTGGCTATACTGAAAATTGGCCAGTGAATACAAGCTAATACTATGCAGCATTAGACAGTGGTTAAAAGGTATGGAGTCTGGTGTCTAGTGATGAGTTAACTCAAACTGGAACCGTACTTGTGCAACCGGAAACAGACTTCATTTAATGCCCTAAGAGAGGAAATAGTTTTCATTTAATGACCCGACAGACTTCAGGTGATCCTGTTAGGGTAAATATATAGTGATAATTTAGGAGATTGATAACTCTTTCAGGGTCCTTTCATCTTCCTTGTGGCCTTCCTCCTGTCATTTACATAGCTGGGGGGCTCTCAAAAATCTGTGGGGAAAGGCATATATCTGAGTTTGCAGAATATAGTTACATAAAAAAGTTCAATAGTCTCTCGGGTTGGGGTGGTCTTTGACTTGTCAGTAGTCACTGTTCTTTTCCCCCTTGGGGGTTTCTTTGTCTTGTAACATGAGGCTGTAAGTACTCCAGAACAAATTAATCAGGAGTGTAATAGCATAACCTGGAGAGACAAGGAAGCAGTATCATGTCATTACTGGACAGGAAGGTGTCCAAGGAAGCAGTATCATGTCATTACTGAACAGGAAGGTGTCCAAGTTGGCAAAGCATATCCTCGGCAAGTCCAAAAGCACTCAACAAAAACAACACCTAACACCACGCATACAGCCACATTCATTGGAGCCCTAAATATAAAGCCCAAAAGGCAAGCAATCACACTTCTCAGGACTCTAGTCATAGGGGACTCCATTGTAAGGCATACTGATGCCCCTTTAGCTAGGCTGAACAAGGCAAAGATAATGGTTATTTGCCTATCTGGAACCAGGATCCTCCAAGTTATGCACAAATTCAAGTCATTGTATCACAGGTACTAGTATGATTCCATCATTGTCCAGATGTAAATGGCCTGAGATGTACTACCCTGAACTATATGAAGAGAGTCATTGTGGAGCTTTTGGACTATAAGTCTCAAGCTAACATGACCGTACAACTAAGCAGAACATTACCTTTGCTGAGACTGATGCCACAATATGAACAAAAGATGATTGATTTTAACAATTTGCTGGTGTCATTCTAAGGAGACCCAGTGTTTATCAGCATGGGAGGACATGATTAATAGGTCACATTGTTATGCCAGGAATGATTTGCACCTGTCCCCTCTATGCTTAGTACTATACTGGTTAAAACTTTATCTACCCCCAGAGCCTTTCTTAGGCAATGCCAAATTGACAAATCCAATGATATAGCAAATTCAACTCAACTAAACCTCAAGGTGTTACTGCGCAATGCCAGGAGCCTGAACAAAAAACTACAGTCCTCCCAACCTCTCCTAACCATTGAGAATATAGGCATTTGTGCAGTTACCAGGACATTTATATATTTTTATTTAATATTTATTTTCATTTGTTTATAAGGAAAGTCCAACTGGATAATAAATGCCCATTTTTAGTGAATGCCTGGGGAGGAAAGTTCCAGAGAGTTAAACATCAAATAAAACACTAGCACAAATGTAACTAAAACATGTGCATACAATTTGATAGTTAAATACATAGGATACAGAAAAGCATGTGGAGACACCAATGATGTAAAAGTAAAAAGAAAAAAATGACGATTAAATATGACAATTAGTATTTACAAAAATATTAGTAGTTTATTCTGCTAGGAAGTAAAAAAGGGTGGAGGGCAGATGTTGAATAATATAGATAGATAGTATGATGAGAGGTTAGGTTACAGACCTCTCAGCCATACCAAATTCCTCAGTATTTACTGGTTTTGAAAACAAAATATTGGGGTGCTACGAATGTTTGAGTGGCCCCCTTAATTTCCAAATTTCTCAGTCTTTTTTTTTTTTTTTTTTGTATTACCACTTTAAATTTTTTACTGATGTCACCACGCATCACCAGCCTATAGGAGTATGCATGAGACGTGATGACATCAGCTACTGGCTGTTGGACTGGGAGGGAAATAGGGAGAATAACAGCGATGGCAGGTGACATAATTTAAATTTTGCAGAGTCCTCCAGTCCAGGTAAGAAGAAAAAACAACTGTTATTATTTGTTGTGCATCATACTGTGTGCAGGTTTGTTCCTTACAAACCTCTAAATGATCTTTCAACTGTATGTGTCCACAGCAGTTCAACTCTTGCTGCATTCATGGCATTCAGTTTATCATGGATTTATTTAGTTTAGTTTTAGTTTTAACTGGCTCTTTGCTGCTGGCTCAACTGTTGCTGCATTCCATGCTACATTTATTTTAACTGGCTCTGGTGTGTGTGTGTGTGTGTGTGTGTGTGTGTGTGTGTGTGTGTGTGTGTGTGTGTGTGTGTGTGTGTGTGTGTGTGTGTGTGTGTGTGCGTGCGTGTGTGTGTGCGTGCGTGCGTGTGTGTGTGTGTGTGTGTGTGTGTGTGTGTGTAATTCCCCAGATAAGTATACCTGGCAGGTAGGGTTACTCAGGCTTAAACCCCGTACCTTAAGTACAAGGAGCAAGAGTCTGAGTTCTCTACTAATACCACCACTTCTGATTGAAGGAGTTATAGCTCTTAACTGTACAAATTTTCACAGAATGTGTGGAATGTTTGGCTCATAGTGTTGATCTGTTCCTCTTAAAATTTCGATGGTGCAGTGGTAGTGTTGCTGCCTCACAGCAAGAGGTTCTCTGTTTCGATTCTTGACTGAAGTGCCTAATGTGTGGAGTCTGCATGTCCCCCCTGCATTTGTGTGGGTTTCCTCTGTGAGCTCCGGTTTCCTCCCAGGATACAAAGACATACGTCTGGACTCAGTGTTTTCCCAGTAAACAAATGTTAAATAAAAATAAAATAAAATGTATGGTTTTCTGGCAACTCAGTGAGAACTGAATTCACTAAATAATGATAGCCATTTAAGTTTGTCTTCCTGTCTTTCAGGAAACAGATAACAATATTTTATTCTTTCTAAGATTATACAAGCAGTGTTTAAAATGTGTCCCCAGTTTTGGGCCTTTGTCCCCCCTCAATAAATTTTGTTTTTTTCCTGATTTCTTGTGCTGCACTGTTCTTCAGTGAAAGAGAAGTTTAGTGCTGCTTATGTGAAGTCTACTTGCATTGCTAGTAGTACAACAGGTAGTATACTTGCTTTTGCTGCAAAAGGCTGTGGGCTATAGTCCCACAGTATGTAGATGGATTGCTGATACTGTACTGTGTTGTACTTTTAAAGGGGGTGGATGCTGCAGTCCTGAGAATGTCCTTCTTTGGCGGGGATATGTAGTAACTATTAACCTGTTATCAGTTTGCCATCCATTCCCTATTGAAATATTACTAGCTTAGCATTTTCTTTAGATGTGGGTTTCAATGCTGTTTCAATGAATCTGAGTTTCAAGGGCAGAGAAGTTTTAATGCCAAGTGTGTTTTCATTGTGAGACTGTATTGCTTTGTTTAGCAGATGTCTATTAGTAATTGTGCTATAAAATGTAAAATAAAATCCAAATCCTCATTGTATAGGTAAAGCAGTTTGCACATTGAAGTGTATATCGTAAATGGGGCAAAATAGCCAAGTAATGGGACATTGGAATGGCTGCAGTGGGACTCTGGGCTGGGGCCATATTTTGGTTGTCTGTTCTTCAGTTTGCGTTTGAAAGTTGTTATCCCACAATTCCACTGGAGAGGGTGGGGTTACATGTTATGTATGCACATTTTATGTTAATCAGCAAACAGATTTGTACCTATTTTACATGGGCCTTTGTCCAGATTTTTGATGTTTCCAGGTTGAGAGGTATGTTAGGTCAGTAAGGGTATGAACTGTTTGTTAATATAGATCATACAAATGAGGTGCATGGGCATAGCCAAGAGTTAGCAATGGTTTAAAGCCTTGGAGAATGCTCCAGCAGTGCAAGGATTCAGTACCTGCCACACTTTTAGACCAGTAGCTGCACAAACAGATCTAAGGTGTGTCTCAGTATGCATGAATAACAAGCATACCTCTAAGTTGATTAAACAGCATGGTGCACTGGAGTTTCCCTATGTGCTGATCACCATAGCTAAAATCCTGTACCAAATCTTAGCTAGCTATAGGTCTAGTTCCCAAGAAACTCACAGTTCATACTTAGACCTATGGGAGACCCCTTACTATCCAAACAAACACCTTACCCATGGAGGACTTTCATAACCCCTCTATAGAATGGGAATCCTACATGGCCTTAAATATGCAGAGAAAGATATTCCTGGGCTTTGCAAATGCAAATACCATTGACCAATTAGTGGATATGCTCACTAGAGACTCTAACATAAGGGGACCTTGTACTCACAAATATGGGAGAATGCTGCACACCTACCCCAATGTCACATCCTCCATGCTAAGTTCCATCCATAAAGCTGTCACCTTTGAAATCAAAATCAACTCTGCTTAATGCTAGGAGTCCAAGTCATAAACTGCACTCACTTGAAGCACTTCTCACCCTGGAAGATGCTGATGTCTGCGCAGTCAGAGACTGGTTCAAGGCCTCAGAGAGCACCATGGCCATGCAGGGCTTCACTGCTTTTCACACATTTAGACCACACAATGAACTTGAAAAAAAGACAGGGGAGAAGGAGTAGTATCCGTCTTCATTGAAGACGTATACATCTCTAGGCTGATTAAAAAGTATGGCTCCCTAGAGTTACTCCAAGTCCAATTAACTGTAGGAAAGACCCCCTCCTCATCATTGTTAGCTATAGGTCCTGCACCATGAAATGCAGTAACCACACAGCCTACTTGGACCTACTTGAGTCACTCTCAGTACACCCAAATACCCTGGTCATGGGTGACTTTAACTATCCTTACGTCGATTGGGTAACATATATGAGTACAAACGTGCTCACCCAAAGGTTCCTGGACTTTAACACAAATGCTCTGGAGCAGATAGTCAGCACCCCCACAAGGGGATATAATTTCCTTGACACAGTGCTCACCAACATGGAAGATTGCTGCACCACCCAGTGTGTGGGGTCCTCCATGATAAAGTCTGATCATAAATCAGTCTTGTTCGAAGTAACGATCATACTTGAACTACCCTCAGGAGCAAAAAAGTAAAAAAAATCTCTCCAAAACAAACTATATTCTACTGATCAATGGCATCAATAGTTTCAGACCCCCTTCCAACACTGACAGCAATGACCCCTATACCGAGGTGAGCACAAATGTCATGTATAAACCCCTACATAAATGTCGTACCAGAACAGATCAAATCAAGACCCTCATGAAAAAATAAGCCACCCTGGTGAACATCTGGCATAAATAGGTTATAAAATAAGAGAAAGAAACATCTGTCCAAAAACAAGAGGGAATGGTCTCAGCAAAGGAAGAACCCCCTCCAAAGCAAAAGCAAGGAGATTAGACATCTTGTAAATTCCTCTAAAGCTAATTATGAAACTAAATTAGCATATCTAGCTAAGATGAATTGCAAAGCATTCTTTAGCTACATGCAAAAGCTAAAAAGGAAGGCCCAGCTTTGTGCAGAGCTAGCTGTGGATGGTACCTCTTATACTGAACTTGAGGACATCGCCAACCTGTTAGCAGACTGGTTTCGTGAAAACTTTACCCCCTGTCCCCACCAATCATACCCCATAATGTACCTGTCACCAGTCCTTTGCCTAGTATCTCCAGAGAGGAGGAAAGGCCATGGAAAGAATCATTATGGAGATCATCAAAATTTAGGTGACCCTCAAACTCTTGACCTGACCCAGTTTGGCTTCATTAAGAACAGATCTTGCCTGCTAAACCTGGTGGACTTCTTTGAATGTCACCAAGTCCCTGGATGAAGGCAAAACAGTTCACACTGCCTATCTCAACATAGTCAAGGCTTTTGACACAATCCATAACTCAGGCATAACTGAGAAACTTGCCCAGCTGAGGATTAACCCTTACATCACTAGTTGGGTTGCCAGCTGGCTCACAAGCAGAACACATACAGTCAAAATTGGGAATGCCAACTCTACTAGCAGACCTGCTACTGGTGGTGTTCTACAGTGATTTGTGCTATGCCCCCTACTGTTTGGTATCTATATTTCAGAAGTCCAAGTGAAAATAGGGGTGCTATCACTGAACCCCTCCAAAGATGTCAACATACTACAAAATGGGCTAACACAAACAAATGATTGGGGTCAAAGCCACAGACTAAATCTAAATACAAAAAATGCATTATCATCTTCGGCAAAAGCGAAATCCCTGCTAATTGCAACATTAGTAATATCCCCCGAAGTTCAAACCCAGTGCTGAGAGATTTAGAAACGTAAGTTGATACCAACCTTAATTTTGATCATCAGGTGTCCCCAGTAGTAAGGGAAGACCTTCTACATTGTATACCTCATAAGCAAGGGTATAACATCCAAAGCTAAGGAGGTTATAAATCCCCTGTACTTGTCTCTCATCAGATCAATAATAGAGTACAATGCTTCCTTCTGTATGTACCTCAACAGACATCTGCAGCAACTGGAGAGGCCTCAGAAGTTTCTCACCAAGAAAATTCAAGACCTACAACACATGACCTACATGGACAGACTTGTGCCTGGCCTACAGAGCAGTCTCAGAGCTTACCTTGATGAAGTTGCTGCACATCTGCAAATCCAATGGGACAAGATTCACTCACTCTAGGGATCTTAACCTAGCCTGAGATATTAACAGGACATGTTGGAGAGATAGATATGCTTCCCAGAGGTTAGCACTCTTCTGGAACAAACAGAGCTCCTCAATGACCCTATTTAAGTGTAACATGGACAATTGGATGGGAAAACATAAATTTACACCAGGGGTTTTACCTATGTCTCTCTTAGGGTCAGCCAATGCTGATCTTAGATTCACTCACAAACATAGACTATGTATCTTGATCCATATGGGAATAAGGGTGTAACTTGGCTATGCTTGTAAAGGCCTTAGGGCCAATAGCCTATTAACCTCCTATGATCCAGTAAAGATGTACATGCAGCTTTGTTTGGCAAACCAGGTAGCAAATTTCGTAAGTTTTGGTGAAAGAGAAACACTTTCGAGATTATGTAACATTCCAGGTTTGCTGGTTACTAAAGCAGACCATGGCAATTCACTGTCATTTTTGACATAGCTGATTGTGTGACTAAAATGTATGATGTGTTAAGTGATGAACACTGTTATAAGGAAGTTCAATAGAGTGAGGTTGACAAAACTTATAGGTTGATCAGTTTCATTGTTTATGGTTGGGTCATGGAAAATCGATTGAATTTGGACTTAGCAGAGTAGTTTAATATCAGGAGCCCTAAAATTTGACCTGAAAATGATTAATAAAAACCTGTTAGAGCCACCCTTAAGACCAATTTTTGCAAGCAGTGGCTCTAAAACAGAAGGTATGGTCATATTTGTAGATTATTGGCTACAGCAAGTAGTTATTAGGAGATTTAACTTAATCAAATATTCTTTTGATTATTACATAAAATCAAGAAGCTGGCATGCAAAGATAATGGTATCTTAGTTACTATAGATGCCAAATCCCTCTATTTATTATTTATTTATTTTACATTTGTTGACTGAGATTGTCCGACTGAGCTGAAGAGACATTTTTCAGCAGAGGCCCGGGGAGAAAAGCTCCAACATATTATACAATTTTCATTATAAATTAGCATTAAACAGCAGCATTACAGGATTTTTACAAGCCATTAAGTAGCAATACAATGTTATACAGCATCAGTAATCAGGAGTATAGCAAAACTATTTCAAGATGCATAAAAAGAAAGTATGTCTAATGAATATAGTTTTGGGGTAAGTGGTTACAAAAACCCAGTTTTATCATAATGTAGTTGCACGAAGGCAAGACAATTACAATAGAATGTTTCTCTGAGGCAATTTGCTTAATATATTTTAGAAGACAGTATAAAGAGTAGTCAAGAAAGATTAGAGAGAGCTAGTGAGAAGTGTGATTTGAGGGCAGAAAGTAGATTAAGGTATGGGAAGTAGGGGATGTTTAAGGAGGGAGAGTGCAGTGGCAGGACCAGTGACTTTTTTAAGTGCTCTTTGGTGGCTGTCTTAAATTGCTTAGGATGTGTAAGGGTTCTGATTTCTAGTGGGAGCCTTATTTCAGGCAATAGTGGGGTGATAGCTGTACATGTTGTGTCCAAATTTAGACTTGGGTTTGTAGATTTGTAGTAGGTCTTGTTTGGAGCTTCGGAGAGGTCTGGAGGGGGGAGAATAAAGGGAGATGAGAGAGGGTAGTGCTGGGCAGTAGGAAGGCTGGTATAGGATAAAATAAATGATCTGGAGCTGAGAGAGAAGAAGCTGGTGGGGTAATTAAAGCCAGTTTAGGTGTTTTAGAGAGAGGCGATGGGGTTTTCAGGTTTGTTGGGCAGTAAGTCTATCTACCTTGTTGTAGGTAGATTCGAGTTTGGTCAGGAGTGCTGAGTTAAGATTTGTGAGAATTTGAGAATTGTACATTAGACTGGGTAGAAGGTAGGTAAGAGAGAGTAATCTTGGCTTCTGGGTAAGTAATTTCTTGTAACGGTAAAGGAGTCCTAGTTTTGAATGAGTCCTTTTGATACAGTTATTAACATGCAAGTCAAATTTAAGCTGATCATTGATGGTTACACCTAAGAGCTTAGTGCTGAATTCTACCTTAATGGGAGTGTTATTAAAGGACTGTATGGAGAAGGAGGGTTTAATATTGCTGAACTTTTTAGGTAGCAAGAGTAACAGCTTTGTTGTTTTAGGGTTAAGGATGAGCTGGTTGTTGGAGAGCCACATTTCAACTAAGTTAAAAGATGCCTGAGTAGCTACAAAGAGCTTAGAGGGAGAGTTGGCTGTAGTAATGACTGTAGAGTCATCTGCATATTGCACTAAAGATGATTGAGAACAGGAGGTATAGAGCTGACTTGTAAAGATATTAAAAAGTAAAGGCCCTAGGATAGACTCTTGAGGTACATCTATTTTTACAGGGATAGGAGGGTAGAGTGCAGAGTGCCATCTCACTGATTATCTATCAGTGAGGTAGCTGGAAAGCCATGCAACAGTATCAGAGGAGATGTTGAGGTTATGCAGTTTGTGCAGCAGAAGAGTGTTGAAAGCTTTTGAGAGGTTCAAGAATAGGCAAGAAATAAGTTTATGGTCATCCATGGCTATAGAGACAGTGCTGCAGAAGGATATTAGAGCTGTAGTGCTGCTATGTTTGGATCTGAAGCAGTGTTGAGTGGGTGTAAGCAGATTTTCATGCATTAGGTACTGCATAACTTGTTTATGAATACATTTTTCTAGTACTTTAGAGAGAGGGGAGAGGATAGCGATAGGTCTAAAATTGGAGAAATCAGAGGAGTTTCCTCCTTTGTGTATAGGTAGTGTTGCATTGTTTACAGATGGAAGGGACTTTAGATATCAGAGATAGAGCGATTAATTAGGATAGATACAGGGAGAGCAAGAGAGTCAGCTGCTAGTAGAAGAAAAGTGGAAGAAATATTGTCAGCTTATGCTGAGCATGGTTTTGATGTAGCTAGTAGGTACATGTTTGAGGGAGAAGGTATTTGAGGCGATAGTATTAGGAGTAGGTTCAGAAAAGTTGGAGATGTTAGTAGTTGAGTAGTTTGGGTTAGAGTTCAGTAGCTTAGATATTGAATTGATAAAATAGGTATTTTAGATAGTGGCAGTTTCTTCAGATGTCTTGTCTGGGCATGGATTGGGGGAGCTAAGATTACCGGGATGTAATATTTGGTTAATAGAGTTCCAGAATTTTTTAGGATTAGATTTTAGGGCTGTGGGAGGTTTGTTATAGAAGTCCTTTTTATCTTTGTTTTTGTGTTTTGTTTGTCAGATTTCTATGTTCATATTTTTGCAAGTCTGCAGGGAGCTTAGTTTGTGACCATTTTTTCCATAATTTGTCTCTGGTTATCATAAGGGTATGAGTGGCTTTTGAAAGCCATGGAAATATGGTGGACTTAATTCAGACTTTGCGAGGGTGAGCAAGTGAATCTAAGATGCTAAGAAAGGTGGAGTTGAAAGCTAGGACTGCTTCATCTAGTGGGAGTTGGGTAGGGAATTTCCAGTTTACTTTAGAGAGGACATTAAAGGTTTCTGGATGGAAGTTAGAGAGTTTGCGGCAAGTGATAAATCTAGGAGATTTTGAGAAGTGGAGAGTGAACCTAAGCACTTTTGTAGGGGAGTGGTCGCTCGGGGTGTTTGGTAGGGTTTCAGGGTTATGTTATTTGGAAGGATTAGATACAAGAACACAGTCAATAAGAGTACAAGATGTGTGAGAGTTGTTTGTATGAGAAGGTTGGGTGATTAGCTGTGTAAAGCCGTATAATATGATATGAGTATTAGAGTATGGATTACTGAGAGTTAACCAGTTAATGTTGACATCCCCAATGAGGATAGTTTCATTGGGGATGTGTTGAGAAAAGTATGAAAGAATATTTTTGAGTAGAGGAATGTTGTCTTGTGGAGGAATATAGATGGCTACTA
>NC_056736.1:409729743-409789743 GCF_019279795.1 Protopterus annectens | reverse complement strand
GATATTTTTATTCTGTCGAGAGGTGATGAACTAGAGTTATGAAGTTTTGTTACCAATATAAATGCTGCAGGTGACTCTCTGCAGCTCACATGTATGCTTGATATCAAGAGTATAGATTTTTGGATCTAACTATTTACAAAGAAAAAGTGATTTCAAAATGAAAATACATAAGAAAAATGTACAGAATAATTATTTGCGCTAAAAAAGTTTGAATTTGAAAATATGGAAACAAAACATAGTAAAAGTAAGTAAAAGTAAGAGTTAGTCAACTTGGAGAAAATGAAAAGGAATTTGAGGCTGAAAGTTGAAATTTAAGTAAAAAAAATTAAAAATAGGTTATCCTGTAGTAAAAATCTATTATACATGCAGATGGTATTGTTAACACTAGAGCTCCAGTAGCTAAGTATAGTGTGGCTATGTCAATTAAACTGAGTGTTGATGAAAATATTAAGAACATTATTAGGACCAATTGGAAAATTTAAGAAGGTTTTCCTGAAAGTTTAAGTAAAATATGAGAGTGTCCATGTTTTGTTAACAAAAAGAGAAGAAACTTGAAAGATATGTTTCAGTTCCACTTGAGACACGTCACCCAAGCAATTATATTGCAATGGAATGCTGAAATGTTTTGACTGTAATTTTTGTAAGTATATAACCGGAGAATTACCGAAGTTAGCCCTCAGTTTTATTATGCGTAAAAGTAAATATGTTGTATATGCTACTACGTGGACATATAGTGATGCATTCTACATTGGTAGAACTGTTGGAGAGTTGTCTAAGTGGATATGTGAATATGTACATCTGATTTAAAGCAAAGATGTATGAGGTTTGATTCTGAAGATGATTAAGACTGGTGTGAACGCATTTGGTAAGTTAAGCTGAATGTTTGCATTCCAGCAGTTATTAATGATAAAGAAAGTTTTTTTAAGAAGACATAGGTTGAAGCATTAATTAATATTAGGTGACCTTCTTCATTTACTGTTTAAATGAGTATGTGAATTGATTAGGCAGTAGTCTGATGAAGTCTCAGTATAAGAGACAAAAGCATTTGCTATTGCCTGTGCTTTGTTTTGGATTAAAAGCTTTTATTTTTATTTTGTAGACATTTTTTATTTTATTTTATGTTTGTAACTATTTGGTGAATTTGGATTTACTTACTTTGTTATAAAATAAGAACTCAGTGGGCTAATTAAGTTCAATAAAGCCAGTTTCAAGGATAAGATAGCCTCCCAGGCAAAAGGCCTTCTTCAACTATGCCATAAACGTTAAAGGCAGCACACAGCAGTGTGCTGAATTGGTGGTTAATGAGTCCACATTCACTGAGCTGGGTGATACAGCAGATGTGTTGGCTGACAAATTCACTTCCAGCTTTAGCCCCCACTCACCTCCAAAAAATACCATCAAACATAACCTCTCCAACTGTAAATAGAGAGTATTTCCTGGTTGTGCTCGCGAAGACCAAGAACCCAGCCTCATTGGGCACTGATAATATCCTGGGATTCCTCCTGAATACTCTAAAATATGACTTACACAGACCTCTGGAGTCACTGTTTAACTGTAGTCTCAAAACGGGCTTTATGACTTGAGATTGGATGACTGTAATTGTCTTCCCCTTTTTTAAGGGTGAACCATCAGCAGATTCTGGAAACGTCAGTCCCATTAATCTGACTAGTCTTATTTCCAAAGCCATGGAAAGAATTATCATAGAAATGATCTACAAAGACATTGCAGACCTCCAGACACTGGCTCAATCCCAGTGTAACTTTGTCAAAGGAAGGCCATGCCTAATTAACTTTTTGGACTTCTTTGAAAAAGTCACCAAGGCAGTGGATGAGAGCAAAACAATGCATACTGCCTACCTTGATCTGGCTAGGTCCTTGATACAATACTCCACTCAGCCACTCTTAAACTTACAGAATTAGCTCCAAACCCCCTATATAATGAGCTGGATAGACATCTGGCTCAAAGATAGGACGCAGAAGGTTAGGAATTCTAAGACTACTTGCACAAAGAGGCCAGTCACCAGAATAGTCCCTCAGGGTTTTGTGCTGGCCCACTCCTTTTTGGCATCTATTTCTCAGAAGTCAAAGCCAATATCAAAGACCTCTGGCTGACATAAGTTCACAAATGATTGTAAACCGGTAGCAGTCATAGACACCCGAGTTACAAACTCCTTGCAGGAAGGTCTAACACAGACAAATGACTGGTACCAAAGCCATAGCTTAAAAACACAATACCAAAAAATGCGTTATAGTAACTTTTGAGAAGTCATCCACCCTAGGAAACTATGTTATCAATAAAATACCCCTAAGAGTTGACTCACAAAGTTGATTCATTAGGCAGAGATCTGGGAACTCAGTAGTTTCAACAATTGGCTTAAGTACTGGTGTCATTCAAAGGGGATCCAATGCCTGTCAGCCTGGGATGACATGCTCGACAAGCCACGATGCTTCGCAAGGGATGGCTTGCACTTGTCACCCCTGGGCTTTCAGATATTGGCAAAGGCTCTTGCTACCCCCATAGTGCCTTTTTTAGGCAAGGCTCAAAAGACAAACCCACCTCCATAGGTATCACAAGGGATAAGAAACTAAGAGTAATGCTACTTAACGCCAGAAGTCTAAACCTCAAGATGCACGCACTCAAAACTCTCCTTAGCATGGAGAACATCAATATCTGTGCAGTAACAGAAACCTGGTTCAAGGCTCCTGAGAGCACTACAGCACTACCAGGTTATACCTCATACCATGCTTTTCGGCCCCAAAACCTGGACCGAAGCACAAAAGAAGGGGGAGTATCAATATCCGTCAAAGATACCCACACCTCCAGGTTGGTGGCACAGCACGAAGCATCAGAGACTATCCATGTGCAACTAACAGTGGGTAAAACTGCCTTCCAGTTTATAGCCTGCTACAGACCACTCTCCCAAACCCAGGAACTCCACTCGGCCTTCTTGAGAACACTGGAAAATATGAAGGTCTCTCCAAACACCATTATATTGGGCGACTTCAGCTACCCAAACATAGACTGGGAGCATTAGTCTAGCTCCAACACCCTAGCCCAAAGGTTCCTAGAATTTATAAATTCAAATGCCATGGAACAACTTGTTACCACTTCCACAAGAGGGGAAAACATACTGGACCTGATCATCACCAACATGGGGACTCTATGCTCCAGACGAGAAGTGTATCCCTCACTGGTAAGATCAGACCATAAACTAATCTCACTGGATATTCACATCCCGACCTCAATCCCTGCCCAGAAAACCACAGTGAAAAACTTCTCTAAAGCAAATTTCACACTCCTCAAAACTGAGGTGGAATCCTTCAAAGCCCCCGGGCCTGTGGAAAATACAGCCCAGACTGCAGAATCCTTTATAAACGCATTCTACGAACACCTTCAGGAATGCATGGATCATGCAATCCCAAATAAAACCAAGACCCAATCTTCCAAAGGCAGACGTCCTGTCTGGTGGACCCCAGCCATAAGCAAAACTATACAATAGAAGGAGGAAGCTACTACATGATAGAGCAAAATCCCAAAAAGAGAAGGCATCTCTGATCAGTATTAGCAAAAAAACTATGGGCACTCATAAAATCGTCTAAGGCCAGCTTTGAGAGAAAAATTGCACAGGACACTAAGGATAATCACAAGGCTTTCTTTAGTTATGTTAGGAACCTGGGTGGGAATTCCCAGATATGCTCAGAATTAGTCCAAAATGACAAAAAATACACCGAACCCACAGACATTGCCAACATCCTAGCTGACAGGTTCAGCACAAACTCCCCCCCTCCCCACCAAAAGGGCAAATATCTATCCCAGCAGAGTGCTGCCCCCCTGACATCTCAGATGCTCAGGTAAGAGCTGCCCTCTCCAAAGCAAAAAACACAGCACCAATGGGACAAGACGGTGTCCCAGGCTGCGTCCTACATGAACTCCAAGAAGAGCTAAACCCAAACATAAAACTACTGTTCAATCTCAGCCTTACTACAGGATATGTACCCAAAGAGTGGCGTACAGCAACAGTGGTCCCTCTCCACAAAGGTGGTGCCTCAACGGATCCTGGAAACTATCACCCCCATAAGCCTGACTAGCTTGGTCTGCAAAGCTATGGAAAGGATCGTCATGGACCTCATAAATAAAGATATTGGGAACCTACAGACACTGGATCCTACCCAGTTTGGCTTTGTTAAGGGCAGATCCTGCCTCTTAAACCTGGTTGATTTCTTTGAAACAGTCACCAAGGCCATTGAAGGCCATTGACAAGGGGAAGGTGGTCCACACAGCCTACCTGGACCTCGCAAAAGCCTTCGATACAATACCCCACTCGGGCATTATAGATAAGCTCACCAGCTTAAATATAAACCCCTATGTCACTAGATGGGTTGCAAACTGGCTCAAGGACAGAACCCACATGGTTAGAATTGCTGGAGCCATGTCAGACTCCAAACCAGTTACAAGTGGCATCCCACAAGGCTCAGTCCTGGGACCACTCTTGTTCGGTATATATTTCTCGGAGGTACAGGCCAACACGGAAGGACTGTGGCTGACCAAGTTCACAGATGACTGCAAACTGGGCACCATAATCGACTCTCCAGCCGACACAAGCATCCTCCAAAAGGGCCTCATAGAAACAGACAACTGGTGCCAGAGCCATGGCCTCAAGCTAAACGCCAAAAAGTGTACAGTCATCCCCTTTGGCAAAAACAAAATGCCCACAAATTACCACATAGGTGGTAATCCATTAAGTACAGAAGAAGTAATTAGGGACCTGGGGACCCAAGTTGATAGCAATCTCTCATTTGACAACCACGTGGCCAAAGTGGTTAGAAAAACATTTTATGTAGCCCGCCTAATAGGGATTCACATCTAGATCAGGGGAGGTCATCGTGCCTCTTTACTCATCCCTCATCAGGCCCATAATTGAGTACAATGCCCCTTTTGGGATGTACCTTACCAGACACCTGCAGCAACTGGAAAGACCCCAAAAGTACCTCACCAAGAGGATCAAAGGGCTCAAACAGATGCCATATGCTGCCCGGTTAAAGAAACTCCAGCTCTACTCAGTGGCATACCACCTGCTCAGAGGCGATCTGTGCCTGATGTATAAAGCCATGTCCAACCCAGAATTAATGGACATGCTGCACCTCAGGAAATCCAAATCCCATCGAGTTACACGCTCGAGAGACTTGAACCTCAGCACTGAAATAAATAGGACATGCTGGAGGGACAGATTCATAACCCAGAGGCTCCCTTCACTCTGGAATAAAATCCCAGTCCAGGTTAGGCAGAGTCCCTCATTGACTCTCTTCAAGAGGAATCTTGATGAGTGGATGGGAGATCGTAGGTTTACCCCGGGTATCACTTCTGTGTCACTGTTGGACAGAGGCACAGTATACTAACCTCAAAAAAGGGCATATCAAAATTAATTTAAAATGGGTGGCGAAAGCCAAACACACTCTGGCTAGACTTATAAATGCCCTAGGGGCAGATAGCCTAGTATGAACCTATGAACCTATAAGTAAGCTAGCCTTTGACCAATTTGTGTCCAAGATAGTAAGAAAGTCCTTTTATGTTGCTCAACTTATAAGTAATCACATGGCATCTAGTTTCCAGGAAAGTCATCATACCACTGTACTCGGCCCTCGGCAGACCCATCATAAGAGTATAATGCCCTCTTCAGTATGTATTTGACCAGACACATGCAGCAACTGGAACGTCTGCAAAGCTTACTTGCAAAAATAATACAGGGCATAAATGCAATGTCCTGCAGATCAGAACAAAGCTCTATCTCTGTAATCACTCTCCTAAAGACTTTTGAGAGGTGACCTATACCTGACTTAGAGAAGGCATCCTTAGACCACACTCTGATGAACCTTTTGCACATTCACAAGCAAACAGCATCAGAACTGCTAAATCCAAAGACCTAAATGTTCCTTAAATATAAGTAAGACATCTTGAAGAGGCAGTTATATATCTCTGGAAATTCTCATTCTCTGGAATAAGCTCCCCATCAGTCTAAAACAAAGCCCCCCCTTAACCTTATTTAAGCAAAACTTGGACTATTGGATGAGAAATCAGAATTTCACTCTTGGTCTGGTGGCTATGCTTCTAATGGACAGAGACAGATAGTAAATCATGCCACAACCAAAAATCACCCCTATGGAGTACCTCAGGGTTCAGTCATGGGACCGCTGTTGTTTGGCATCTATTTCTCTGAAGTACAGGCCAACACTAAGGGACTCTGGCTAACAAAATTCACAGATGACTGCAAACCCGGAGCCATTATTGAATCCCCAAATGATGCGGATATTCTACAAAAGGGCCTTACGTAAACAGATGCTTGGTTCTAGAGCCATGGGCTCAAGCTTAATGCAAAGAAAAGTATAGTTATCCCCTTTGGGAAAAAACATGTACCCGTGAATTACCACATAGGTGGCTGTACACTAAACACTGAAAGTGTGATGAGAGACTTAGGGACACAGGTGGGCAGTGGTCTCACCTTTGATAACCACATCACCACAACAGTCAGAAAATCCTTCTATGTGACCCACCTCATCAATAAGGGCTTTTCATCCAGAAAAAAGGAGGTCATTGTCCCACTGTACTCATCCCTCATTAGACCCATTATAGAGTACAACAACCCGTTTGGTATGTACCTCACAAGACATTTGCAACAGCTGGAAAGACCACATAAATACCTCCCTAAAAGAATCACAGGCCTAAAGCAGATGCCCTGTGCTGACCATCTAAAAAACTGCAGCTATACTCTGTGGCATATTGTCTACTCAGAGGCGATCTCTGCTTAACATACAAGGCCATGTCAAACCCTGAGCTGTTGGACATGCTCCACTTAAAGAAATCCCAATCCCTCAGAGCCACACGCTCCAGGGATCTAAACCTTGTCATCACAATGAACAAAACATGCTGAAGGGATAGGTTACTGACCCAGAGACTCCCCATACTCTGGAAAAGACTGCCCATACATGTCAAGCAGAGCGCATCCTTGGCCCTCTTCAAAAGGAACCTTGACAATTGGATTGGAGATAGGAAATTCACCCTGGGGATCATGTCAATTGC
Organism: Protopterus annectens; assembly: GCF_019279795.1. Classification (NCBI taxonomy): domain Eukaryota; kingdom Metazoa; phylum Chordata; order Ceratodontiformes; family Protopteridae; genus Protopterus; species Protopterus annectens. The sequence continues at coordinate 409,782,669 of NC_056736.1, read as the reverse complement.
CCTGCTAGACAAAGGGGTCCAAGGAAGTAAATATTGTGGGAAGAAATATCCAGGGAATTGTTATGGCTAGGCTTGTATAGGCCCTAGGGCCGATAGCCTAGTACCAACCTATGAACCTATGTAAATGTCTAAAACATAACACTTATGGGTCATATTTGGGTTGCATGTCTAAGCTTATAAAGCCCCTAGCAGTTGTTAGCCTAGTATACACCGATGAAGAAACTCACATCAAGGCTATTTAAGGAGCATGATGCGCTAGAGCTTTTTATTACCCAAATAACCATCAGATAGGTCCCTTACCACATATCAGCTAGCCATAGAACTCCCCCCTTTACCCAAGAAGGCCACGGTGCCAATCTATAAGAACTAGAGTCACTTGATGTTGAACCCAGTGCCATTTTTATGTGTGAAGTAAACTATCCAACTATAGACTACAAAACCTATTCTACCACTTGTGCACAAGAACAGCGATTCTTGGACTTTGTCAATACAAATGCCTTAAAACATCTAGTCTTAGGATCCACTATAGAGAATAGCAAGTTAGACCTTGTCCATACTAATACGAGGGTGTCTTGCACCATCACTTATATATTTTCATCACTTCTTTGGTCTGACCATAAAGCTGTGTTCCTTAAAATTAAATTGAATCCAGGGACCACTTCCACCCCTGGTACCTTTAAAAGTTTCTCCAAGACAAACTGCCTACTCCTAAATGATATATTGGCCACCTTCAAATGCCCACTACATCCTGTTAACCCTACTGATTATGTGGACACATAAGCTATACCTGCATGTAAACAGTTGCATGGATGTGGCTGTACCCAAAAGAAACAAGCAAAGGTCATATCACCCCCCCCCCCCCCGTGGAACTTTAATATCAACAAGCTTTACAATAAAGGGAGCAGCTTATTGTATCAAGCATTTAAAACAATACACAGAATGATAAAACCCCCATCAAATTAAACAAGCAACTCAGGTACTTTATTACATTTACCAGAGCTAAGTTTGAGGTGAAAATAACCACAGAAGCAAAGGACAATCATATGGCATTTTTAAGATATTAGTAATCTCAGGAGCACAATGCAACAATGTGCTAAGTCTGACATTAACAATGTCTAAAAGTAGACCCAGTAGATGCTAACTTACTGGCTGAAACACTTAGCTCAAACATCAACACTTGACTCTCCACAAGCAATCACATAATGCAAAGTCCTGAAAGGAGCATGACAAGCAAAAAAATACTGCATCGGTTCATCCTGACATCTTAAAATGCAAGAAATGAGATTTAGCCACATCCCTAACACCACCATTCAAACTTAGGGTCAATATGCATTTTGAACCAAGTAGATGGAGAACAGCAACAGTTATCATTCCCTGGATCCAGGCAATTACAGACCCATACGTCTGACCAGCCTCATATGCAAAACCCTGGAAAGAATTATAATGGAATTATTCATAAGGACATAGAGAACCTCCAAACACTGGGCCGTTCACAGATTGGATTTGTCAAATGCAGCCCAAGCTTACTCAACCTGTTGGACTTTTCTGAAAATGTCACAATAGCAATGGATGAAGTTAAAATGCTGTACACCACCTACCTGGACCTGGCCAAAGCTTTTGACAGTATCCCTCATTCAGGCATAGTAGAAAAGCTTAATAAACTAGGTAAAAAAAAAACTTCATCACCCAGTGGATTGCCAACTGGCTCACAAGTAGAACACAAGGGATCAAACTAGGAGAAGCTACTTCCACAAAAAGGCCAGTCACCAGTGGAGTCCCCCACGGTTCAGCACTGAGACCTCTTCTGTTTGGCTTCTATTTCTCAGAAGTAAAAAACAATTCCAAAGGGCTCTGGCTAATTAAGTTTTCAGATGACTGCAAGCTAGGAACAATGATTGAATTCTGAGAAAACTCGGCTGACCTACAGGAAGGCTTGTCCCAAACAAATAACTTGTGCCTGACACTGGGACAAAAGCTAAATGCCAAAAAATACATAATCATCTCCTTTGGAAAGTTGACTTCCCAGAGGAACTGCAACATTGACAGCAGACCCCTAAGAGTATACCCAGTAGTTGGGATGTGGGAATTTATGTGAACAGTGACCTGACTATATTCCACAGCTTTTAAATAAGGGGATTGCTTCTATATCTAGGGATGTCATTGTTTTTTACTCCGCTCTCATTAGGTGTATCTGTCCAAGCACATGCAACAACTGAAACTTCTATAGAGAGATACCTTATAAAAAGGATGCGAGGTCTAAACAATACATCCTATACTGGCCACCTCAAAGCCCTCTTGCTATATTCAGTCTCTTACAGACTGCTAAACAGTGACCTGTATCTAACAAGCAAGGCATCCTACAACCCTGTTATTGATAGGCTTACCTTACAGCCTTAAGTCAAATGGTATCTGAAATAATTGATCCAGGAACATAAACCTGTTCTGCAACTCTAACAGAGTGGTTCAGGGGGCCAGACAACTCTCGTAGAGGATACCACTGATCTGTAACCGATTCTGCACCACTGTAAAACAAATCTCATCCCTGACTGATTTCGAGTATCAGTGAATGGTAAACAGGAAACTCACCCTAGGATAACCCCTGTACTACTAATGGACAGATGAAGCTCCTAAATGCTTTATCCCAGTGCAAGGGTCTGCTTCAAATAGTAATGTAGCAAGGGTAAGGGAAAGGGGGCAGCTGCCTCAGGTGTAAAGTATTAGGGGATCTGATTGAGAAATGCAGACGTGCGCTTCCTTCATTATTTTTTACTGCAACACCTTTTTTCAGAGCTGAGCGGGTTGTGGATCTGCTATATGGCTTATCTTGCTACAGATAATCCAAAGACCTTTTTTTTGCTCTATATACTTTTCAGGGATGGATACTGAATGGTAGATGAGACAGCTATCACTGTGCCTCCAAATATCTATGTTTTGAAGTAGTAATTATCTCTACAGTAATATGTAAATATAGAACTTGGAAAGGGTTAGGTGAATCTTAACAGTAGAATAAGCTAATTTTAAGTACCAGATGGGATAATTGGCTAAGCGTAAAATAGCCTGCAAAGGTATTTAGCCTAGTATTAACCTATGAACTTATTAGGGTTGATCTTAACATCTGTGTTTCCCAAATATAGACAAACAACCCCACTTATGCTTACTAATGAGCTCAAAAAGGACAAAACTTGGCATGTCTGCAGCTACTGGGGTTCAGCTTTATTGGCCTGAATGCTTCAGTAAAAACATAGAACAGTCATGGGCATTTAGATGCCATGTAGCTGAAAACACCGCTTTATCTTTAAGTGGTCTTTTGCATATATCCCATGAGCCTCCATTGAAAGAGATTTAAGTGAAGAATGTTGCTTGTTTGGGCCTTTCTTGGAGTCTTTACTGAATGGTTTGTCTGTGTGATCTTTTTACCCTTTGGTTTGGATGTTAAACATTTATATGCTGATAGCTCTTACACATGTGAGTTTCAAAATGTTTACTAAAATCATTGTGAACAGGGTGACAACATGCATATGGACCTTATCTCCTCCTCAGAGATTGAGTTTATTAAAAAAAATCAGTGCTGGCATCGTCGATACTTTCTTACATGTATTTCAGATATGTGCAAAATAAGCAGAGGGACACAGAACCTTTCAACTAAATTTCACAAGTGTGCCATTCACCTTTGAGCTGTACTGCTTTAGTATCACCTTGTCAAACTCAGTGCCTCTATATTACAGCATGTGCCTGGATTGTTGTGAAGTCATAGTTCAGCTTGCTGCCATTTTGTTCATTTCATGAGATTTGTGGTCTGTACACATATTTAAAAAAATATTGTGTTGTAATGTATTGGGCTAGGTGCATTTGTCATAAATACTAACATATCATTATTTATTCATTTCCAGATGACAGCTGGTGAAATTAAGTTTGCTCTACATGTGGAATCTGTACTGAACCATGTGCCACAGCCAGAGTATCGTCAACTGCTTGTTGAAGCAATACTTGTCCTCACAATACTAGCCGATATGGAAGTTAACAGTATTGGGGGAATAATTCATGTAGAGCGTATAGTAGACATGGCAAATGATATGTTTCTGCAGGATCAGGTAAGCTTTATAGAATCATTTTAACTTCAGCGTGAAGCATTGGAATATTGGCAGTATAGCAGTGTGGGTAAATACATCAAGTTAAAATCAAGCTTTGTTTAGCCGTTTGAGTTACCACCTCTCATTTTCTATGAAACACTGAGCGTGTCCGTAATGCAGGAATAAGTCATACAATCTCACATTTTTATCTAATCCCTCTCACTTAATGAAAATAAGTTAAATAAGAAAGTAAGTACGTTGTTTTAATGTAACATTGCTTAGTTATATTCAGACTTTGACACTTATTTTTAATGCTCTTCAATTTATAAAGCTAAAGATTGACCCTTGAAATGTAGTAAAATATATCTCATTGCACATTTAACAATTGTATTTTTGTGAGTATTACATGTTCAAGTATAACAGTATATTTTGTATGTCTTGTATTAAGGGTGGCGTACATGGTTATCCCTTCAACAAGAGAAAAACAGTCTTTGGTTAAAACATTCTGCTTTGCTTTGCAAAATGCAGAGAAAGACTAACTTTTTATTCATTTTTATTTCATTTGTCATTTGAGGAAAGTCTGACTAGGCATAAATCTCATTTTCACCCAAGGTCAGGGGAGAAAAGCTCCATAAGACACAATATAAATTGTACTTGTACGGAACTGGAAACATGCAAGTAGAAAAAAAAAGTCACAACATAATAGAAATTGTAGATATATATGACCTTGGAAACACACAAATAGTAAAATAAATCAGAGGGGGCAGAGATGTTAGGGCTCATTCCAAAGAGAGATCCTTAACAGTACAGCACTCTTCTGTAGTACATGGTAAACATTCCATAATTACATACTCTGTTAGAGAAATATGTTTGATTCTACAACAGTGTTCACATTTTTTATTGAATATTGACTATATCCCAGAAGATTAATCAATCTATATTGTTATTTTCGCATCTGATAGTCTTGCCCATTGCAAGATCAGAATTTTGTGGGTTTAGTCCCCCACACCTGACAGTTAGATTCATTGGAAGTAATACTTCTGACATGCAATTCTTAGGAAAGGCATTAAACTGAGGTCCTTTCTACCTAAGTTGGTGTTTATCTAGGCAATGTTAATGATCCTGCAACACCTGAAGAGGAATGGAGTTACTGAAGTATTAAAGAAAGTTGCATGTACTGCATGTAAGCATGTATGATCTTCCAGTACAACAGTTTGCCATAGAATATATTGAGAGAAAATGTTTTGCACTGAATGTGAGCCTGTACTGACACTTCATTGGAATGTATATGCTTGTTTTGTGAGAATCTTAATATTTCATGGTAAATTGTACAGCTGGAAATACTCCAATGTCACTGTATCCCTTTTGCCTAATTACAGTGATTTATAATTAAGGAGTGGATGCAGGAGGTCTGCAGCTTCGCAAACAAAACCCAAGAAGAAAATATCAAACTTACAAATGCATACACTATGACCTTTTAGGATTGCTGTCTGTCTGGCTGGCTCACATTAAGTCTTTGCAAAGCAGAATTGTATCCCATTCACTAAACGTCCTTGTTATTTTGGTTGTAACTCACCATTCTTATAAAGTATTTATTCCTACTTTCCCTGAACTGAAATCTATTTGAAAGATTACAAAGGAGCAACTGACCCTCAGTGCAATGTTTTATACTAGACAATGTAAAAATACTTCCTCCAATTGTGCTTATCTTAGTAGGTGAACTTTGTCTTCTGAACTATTTATGTATCTATGTTTATACGAATGAAAGCATTCCTTTCTTTCTTTGATAGCTAGATTAGATAAAAGCCCAGACAATGTTGAAAATTAAACTTCCAGAGAAAGCATTTATCAAATATACATAGCAGAGGATGAAAATACATATAGTAGAACACATATATATTAAGAACGTTACAAATCTTATGCTAGTGAAATACATTTTAATGAAAATAAAATTACAAGGAGTTTGGGAATGTTGTTCATGCAATTACTCTAAAGAAAGGGAGTACAAATAAACATTAGTATGCACTACTGTCCGAATACAAATTCAGGCTAAATAATGAAATGAGGAAAAAGCACCCTGACTGCACACTTTTACAAAAAAATTAATTAGAGAAGTGCCTTTTGACAGCAGTCTTGAATTCATCTGGAGTAACTACCTAATTTGAACTGGTGGACTATTGTAAACCATAAGAGGAACAAGGCTAGGTGTTCTGTCTCCTTTTAAAGAAAGGATTTAAGTATTTGTTGTTGGTGAAGAGAAGATGATCGTGAGTTCCTTCAAGGTCTATGCCATTCCACAATGATACGAAAATTGGGACAGGGATTTTGAGTAGAAGGATATCGGTAAAAGTATGCTGATGATATGTAATCTCATTTAAGAGCTTCTTCCATCCCATCGCCTTAGCTGAATTGCAGTGATCATCTTGGAGAATCCTCACCCTAGAAAATGCTGACATCTGTACAGTCACTGAGACATGGTTTAAAGCCATGGAGAGCACACCGGCAGTGCAAGGCTATAATGTCTTTTTCACATTTAGACCAGCTACTACACAGGCAAGGCCTAAAAGTGGAGGTGTTTCAATTTACATCAAACATAACTAAACCTCAAGGCTAGTCAAACATGACAATGCCCATGTTCAAATCACCATAGCCAAAATCCCATACCACTTCATTGCAAGCTATAGGTCCCCTTCTATGACCCAGAAAACCCATAAAATGTATTTAAGCTTATTGGAAACACTCACCATCCAACCTAATACCATATTCATGGATGACGTTAATTACCCCATTATTATCTGGGAATCATATACGACACCAAACATGCAAGCATGGAGATTCCTGGATTTTGTAAACAGAAACTCCCTGGACCAAACTGTTCAGAAGACATAAACCAAGGACACAAACACACTGGGTTTAGTCCTCACAAATATGGGAAAGTGCTGCACATCCCATAGTGTAATGTCTTCTCTGGTAAGGTCAGACCACAAAATGGCCTCCTTTGAAGTAAAAATAAAATCTGGAACCATAGCTAACCCTGGAATGTTTACGAACTGCTCTAAGGCTAACTTCCTACTTTTGAGTGATAACCGGGCACAATTTCAAGACCCCATAAACCCTGAAAACACTACTGCCTACACAGAACTATTCACAGAAACCCTATTCAGGCATGTTAATAGCTGTGTAGTGGCAGCTCTACCCACCACAAAAAAGTACAGAACTAACAAAAAAAAAAAACCTTGATGGAATCACAACATCAGTATGCTGTATAACACAAGGAAGAAAATCATGGCAAAAATTAGGAGGCATAGCACCCAGCAGGACAAAAGCACTCTCATCAAAATAAACAAACAACTCAATGACAAAGGACAGCCACAGGGCATTCTTTAGCTATGTCCATAACTTCAAAGCCAATACACAATTCAGCGCAGACCTCATCGTTAATGGAGATACCTATACTGAGGCAGGAAAACTGCAGCACCAAGAAAACATCAGTTTGGGACAAGAATGCGATATAAAAGAACTTGAGCAAGAGGGAGTATATAAATATTTGGGAACTGATAAAGGATCAACAATAAAACATGAACAAATGTGAATAAAACTTAGTAAGGAATACTTTAGAAGACCTTAAATTAATCCTGAAAACAGCATTGATATCTAGGAACAAAATCCAAGCTGTAAACCAATTTGCTCTTCCTGTCCTAACTTACAGTTTTGGAGTTATTGACTGGCCCCAAAACTTGTTGGATAGATTAGATAGGAAAACAAGAAGGATGCTTCATGCTCACCAAATGATTTATAAAAATCAGTGAATACCAAGGTTATACATTTCCTGTTCTAAAGGCAGGATGGGCCTCCTTGGAATTGATTACATGTATAGATCTGCAATCATGGGGCTCCACACATATTTGCTGACCTCACAAGACCCAAACATAGTGAAAGTTTTCAAACTTGAGGAGAATAAATCTAAAATGACTTCTCTGCTTAATCTAGCAGAAGCATATTGGCATCAAGCAGGAATGGAGATCAAACCAGAAATAGATAAAAATCAGGCAGCAACTGAATGTGCCAAAAAACAAAAGAAAGAATAGAAGGTGAAGGACCAGATGAGGAGGCAAGAAATGTGGAAAATGCATAAATATAATTGCAAATCTAGAAAACTTCTGGAAAAACCTCATGTTGATCAGGAATGTATGCAGGATTGGTTAAGGAGAGGCGAATTCAAACCAAAAGATGAAAGGTTAATATTGGTGGCCCAAGATAGTGGGTTACGTAACGCTGGTTTACAAAGTCCATTAAACATGTGGGAGAAACAGACAAATGTAGGTTTTGTAAAACCAAACTGGAAACATTTACACACCTTGTTGCTGGCTGTGACATACTAATGGCAGAAGGACTGTATACTGAAAGGCATAATAATGTGGCAAGACTGTTGCACTGGGTTGTGCAAACATTATGGTACTGAAGTGGCTGAAAAACACTGGAAACATGAGACAAGAAGTATCATAGAAAGTGATGTTTACATCACATGGGATCACCCATTACCAACAGTTCAAAATATATATACTAGAAAACAAGATACAGTGGTCCATGAAAAGAAGACAAAAGTAGCATTTCTCATTGACATTGCCACACCCAGTGACTACAGTGTCTTGCAAACAGAGAGACACAAAGTCATAAAATATCATGATCTGCAGACAGAAATGAGAGCAATGTAGAAGAAAGATACCCAGTTAGTTCCAAAAGTAGTAGGAGCAATGAGGTCTTATAAAAAAGAATCTACAGTCATATTTAGATGTTAACAATACATGTATCCCCATGCAAATTTCAGGAGTAGTCATTACTGGGCACATTGCAGGTGCTGTGAAGAGCACTTTTGGTTGACATCAAAGATTGAAACAATACTAATTTCATGAACTTTAATTATACTTTGACTTAGGAATGGGGTCCATTCCCATCATGGTATTAGAAACCCAAAAGACTTGGAGAAATTAAAAAAGTGAAACGGGGAGAAGACATAACAAACCTACAGGCAGACAAATTCAGTACAACTTTAACATTCTCTTCCCCTCAACCCCATTTGGGAAATATCAAATATAATTCCCTGTACTATCACTAGGGAGCAGGTCTCTCCCTAAGGCCAAGAACACTGTGTTGATGGGTCCAGACAATATCCTAGGATGCTTACTTAATTTATTTTACATTTGTTGACCGGGCTAGTCTAGCTGGATGCATGTCCATTTTCAGTAGAGGCCCGGGGAGAAAAGCTCCAAAAATAAAAAATAGAAATAATAATAATACATACATACTTTAAGAGTAATAACAGATAAAAATAGTAGCTGATAAAATGTGCAAAAAGTAAAAAAGTTATTACATAAAAAAGCAGTTGTTACAAAATAATAATAATGAAACATAGCCTGTCAGGCCCCCTGAAATTGCTGTTTAACTGTAGCCTCCAAACAGGCTTCATGCCTCATGAATTGGATAATAGCAGCAGTAATCCCAACTGCAGAAAAGTGGGCCCATCTACAGACCCTGGAAACTACAGACCCTTACATCTCACTAGTGTCATATTACAAAGTCCTGGAAAAAATTGTCATGGAAATGATCAATAATGACATGGAAAACCTCCAAACAATGGACCCATTCCAGTCTGGCATTGTCAAGAACAGGTAATGCCTACTCACCCTGGTGGATTTCTTTGAGAAGGTCACCAAAGCAATGGATGAGGGCAAAATGGTTCACACTGCCTACTTTTACCTGACAAAGCATTTGACACAATACTCGAGCATTGTTTACAAACTCAAGAGATTAGATATAAACCCTTATGTCATCCAGTGAATAGTCAGCTGTCTCCTAGACAAGGATGCAGGAAGTTAGAACTGGTGAGTCCTCCTCTATGAAGAGGCCAGTCTTTCTATTTCTTTGTCTTGACCTGGACCTACTTCTCCTGCCAGATCTGCTAATCCTTCTCAGAAACATTTTTTGGGCTTGATACTGAGAAGAAGGGCTAGGAGTTTTCTTCAGAGGCAGAATTTTTCAGGTTTATTACTGCATACCTGCTTCTGCCTCTTCACTTAGATCCTAGAGTTCCCTCAGAAGTCCTACTCCTTTGGACTAGGAATATATGATGTCAGAATTCATGAAGGCCCAACTTCAGTATGTTGTCACCTGAGCTCCCTCTGGCCCTCCCTTCTTTTCTGCCATTCCTCTTCTGGCCTCTGCTTTGGTGCCTACAGTGAAGGAATGAACTTTTACACTTGTAACTGTTTCATTGACATCAGTCAGTATCTGTTCTTCCATGCCGATACACTTGCTGTCAGTGGTTTCTTCAGTACTGACCTTGGCATATCTGTGTTGGGGGTAAGAAGGGCTGAGAGATGCAGTGTTGAGCACTCTGTACCAACTCTGACCCTAATGCTGCTGGGACTGTTGCCAGTGTTGAGTTGTTCAGTGTTCAAGCCATTTGGTACTAAAATCTTCAGAAGCGACTTTGGGTCTGGAATGGTCGGTGCTGACAGTCGGCTCTGGCATTATGAAGGCAGTGTTGTCAGTAACACATTCAGTGCCAGGTATTTCAGGCTCAGAATCTTCTGTCAAACTAGTTGCTATTGAGGAGACTGCATCAAGCTTCTTTATAAGGTCAGCTACAGGCCCTGTTCATTCCACCTCAAGATACTGACAACACTGAATCCTTTGACTGATCTTCACCTGTATTCCTCACGGACAGGAGACCTCATAAGCTCACATTGTAGAAATCTGGGATGTCTTCTTCTTGGGAGACTTCTGATGACTCTCTTCCAAGTCCCCTGCCCCACCCCCCACTGGAAGAGGCAGTGTAAGACGAAGCACCAAAACTCCTTACTGGTGTCTTCTTCCCCAGATGCAGATCTTAATGAGAAGGAGGCATCACCCAAATACTCTTCAGAGGATGCCACATTTTTCAAAATACATGAGATGTTGAGACAGATCTTACCCCATTGATCCCCATGTCCTCAGAGGAAGAGATTTTGCAGGAGGCTTATAAGTACTCTTCCCCAGTAGTCTAGGTAGGGCCATCCCCAGACAGGTTAGTAGACATAGTGAGCTGCAAAGCCTGGCAAGACCAGATTTGGTCAACAAACTGGACAGAGTTCTCCAGACCCCCAAAGACAACACTGTAGAAAAGGGCCTCTCATAGGTTCCATAGTGCTGTCTGCTGCGACTGTGAGTGACATCCCCACAGATGGCTGGCAATTCATCTTCCAAATAGGCAGTCTAGAATTATGGATAGGATTGGGAAGTGCACCTGTGTATCAAGTACTTTTTCAGTGTAGAGTCTTGAATTACATGGTGCATGTGATCAGGATTCAGAGGGATCTGGCTGAAAAATATCAAGTACTCTGAAACAGTTGCCTGCAAGTGCTCTAAGGCTCAGAGACCCAAGTGGAGTCCATATCTTCCATCTCTTTGCTGACTATGCATTTGGAAAATAATGCTATGGATGGTGCAGCTAAAGTGGTAGGCTCCATCCTAGCAGTGAGGGGGCAGACTTGGCTTTCCCTAACTGACTTTATGTACCACTTTAAAGTGATGTTTGTCAGTGCTTCTTTTGATGAATCCTCCTTATTCAGGCAAAAGGTGAAAGAAAAACTGCTCCAGTTTGAGGAAAGAGGCAAAACATTCACAGCTGTGGGAATGATATTTCTGGTACTTCAGAGATCCTTTCAAAGAAATCAAAAAGTTGCCAGGAGCATATGGTTCTGAAAATCCCAAAAGCCTCACAGTCGACATCAGTATTACAGTGGATCATATGGTAGATGCGTCTTCTAGTGATGCCACTGCCCTAGAGGCATAGGTGGTCTAAACCACCAGGGTTACAGAAGCTCCTTTCAGGGACCCCATCGATATGAGTCCTGCAAGGTTACTTGTCTGTCCCACTCTGGAGGTACTCCAGGGAAGTCTTTCAATACACCAGAAGACATGGTTTGCCATCACAGTGTACAAGGGAAAGTATATATCCATAGGCTAATCTATTTCCTATTTGGAAATGCTCAAAAGCATATACTTGCAACCCCTACCAGTTCCATACCATCAATAAATTCTTGTAGAGAAAAGAGCCATGCAGGAGTTCCCATTAAAGTTGAAAGGGTCCAGGTTTTACTCCAGGTTCTGCTTGATGCCCAGAAAAACTCAGGACCTTAGATCCATTCTCAACTAAGTCAACTAAACCGGTATGTGAAAAGGAGTCATTCTGGATGGTCACAGTACAGTCCATTCTGCTAGGTTTACAGACAAGCGACTGAATGTACTTTTTGGAATTACAAGATGCATACCAAACTAGAGAAGGCATTGAGGAGTTTCCACATATTCCATTTGGAGCCAGTCATTTGGACTCATTACATCTCCCTTTGTGTTTACCATATGCATGGCTCCAGTCACTGCCCACATGTGACTTCTAGAAGTAAGATGTTTCCCTTACTTGAGCAACTGTTTCATAGTGGACCAACTATGGAGATATTTTTAATGGCAAGACAGTACTTACTTCAGCTGTGTCTATTTTTGGAGATGACAGTCAATCTTCCAAAATCTCAGTTGCACCCAACACTGTTTTTCATTGGCTGCCAGTTGGACATGGTCACTCAGAAAGCAAAATTACCTCAGTAGGATTTCTTTTATTGCGAATGAAGTAAAAAGCCTCTCCCAGGCTCCATAATTTATGGTGGCTACAGTCCTAAAAGTGTCATGTCTCATGCCTGCATCTATTCAGATGGCTTCTTTTGCTGGACTGAACATGAGAGTTTTACAGTGGATACGTAGGACTTGGCTATACCAAGCACAGGAACCCATGACAGATACAATCAAGCTCTAAAACACATACATCAAAAACATACTATGATGGACAGATCCACAGAATCTATCATTAGGCACCCTTTGTTTGGCCTTCCCCAGCTGCCACAATAATAACGGGCACTTCGGTTCCGTGGGTGAGGCAGTTGTTCTAGCACTGCAGGCATTTCAGAATTTGCTCCCCAAGGTGCAATTGCCATCAATACAAACAATATGGCAGTAGTATTGTACATAAACAAGGTTGAACATGATCTTACCCTCTTTGGAGATGAGCTATGAGGCTGTGGGAATGGCCCTTAAGGTCACATTGTTTTCCCATAACAGTGCACATACCAGGGGCATCCCATAAAATAGCAAACAGGTTGAGCAGGCAAATTCTGTTCTCACAAGAATGGTCTCTCAGCACTGTTCATATTAAGACCCTGTCATGATCTGTTTTCTTAATCATCCATCACCAAATGCAGAAATGTTTTCAACATTGTTCCTTAAGACAGCCAGTCACCAAGAGACACATTCACCCAAGACTGGCTCCCAGGTCTGCTATACGCATTTCCCCCCATTTTCTCTTTTAACCAGGTGCCTGCAGAAAATGAAAACATGCAGAGCAAAGGTCATTCTCATAGCCCCATTCTTGCTGTGCCAGATATGTTTCCCCTTGTTGTGGCCTCATCTAAAAAGAAGACCCTTTCACCTTCTGCAGCATCCCTCAACTGTTGCACCCATCTGGATCATCTCACCCAGAACCTCACCAAGACATTTGCTCCTTTCAGTTAACTATATTGTTTGTCCACTTCCAATCATGACCAGGGAGCCATCATTTTCTGAAGAGTTATTCGACTTAGTTTACTTCTCAAAACCCTTCAACAAGGAAAATATACAAAGGTAAATAAAAAATGTACTCTGTGGGTATCAAATAGACATGGAGCCTACTTTAGCTTTTCTCAACCAGGTGCTTACATTTTTTGCACATCCCTTCAAAGAAGGAGCTAGTTATTCCTCAGTTAAGATACTTTTGGCAGCTATTTCTTTTTTTTCACTCTGTTTGTTCCACATCCTTCCTAGCATCCAATGGAGATTTTCATTTGAGACCCCTGTTGGTTAGGTCTACCCCCTCCTAGGAATTACATTTCATTCTGCAAACTACATGTCAGTCTTACATACTCATGCTTCCTTTTTACCCACCATTCTTTAAGGGTTGCTGACTTAGGCCACCCAAGATTAGCTTGAGATTCTCTCCAGCCATTCCAGTGTCCAAACAGGACCAAATTAAATAGGTACGATATGTACTTAACATAATGATACACTTAGCTGGTCTCTGTATGTACACCTTTCCCCCTCCAAGTTATCATGTCTTAAGAGACGTGTATGAATTCCTCAGGCCTGGTTAGTCTCTTCTGCATTCCTGTGAGACATCATGTGGTCTTTTGTTAGGTTTACTATTGAAATTTCGAATAAGCTTTGGTCGACTATTTAAAATGTTGACCTGAAATTCTGAATGCAAAATTCCAAATAGTAAACCAAAGCAAAAATTGATACATCGACCACCATAGTTCGAGGTATTCGACATGGCAGGAAGTGATATCACTCATCTACTGCTATGCAAATTAAGGTGCTGTTGAACTCTACACTCAACGGTACGTTTAATTCTACTATTTTGCAGGGGGACTATGCCCCCCCCTGCACATTAAATATATCAACTCTGAGATTGCACTACAGTGAGGAAATAGCCTCATTCCTTGTTCCTCACTGAAGTACGACCTCCCTGCACAATGTCAAACCCAAATAAGCAACCTACACTAACTGTTCCCTGTAGTGTAGTTAATCGATTTTGGGTCTACATTCTGCCAACTTGGAAACTGCAAGTCGACCATATGCTGGTCGACCAATGCAGTTTCCAAGTTGTAATAGTAAACCTTTTTATTAATATGCTCAGATATAGTTGTTGGTGAGGCCTTTATTTGATCTATATTCTCTCATTAGAATAGTGTCATTATTGAAAAAGAAGGCACCAATGTAACCAGTCCAGCCATTTCAGTGTCCAGATAGAGATCAGATCATTTAAAATGTTGACCTGAAATTCTGAATGCAAAATTTCGAATAGTAAACCAAAGCAAAAATTGATACATCGACCACCATAGTTCGAGTTATTTGACATCACAGGAGGTGATGTCACTCATCTACTGCTATGCAAATTAAGGTGCTGTTGAACTCTACACTCAACGGTACGTTTAATTCTGCTATTTTGCAGGGGGAGTATGCCCCCCTTCACCCCCCCACATTTGTCATTATTGAAAAAGAAGGCACCAATGTAACCAGTCCAGCCATTTGTGTCCAGATAGAGATCAGATCATTTAAAATGTTGACCTGAAATTCAGAATGCAAACTTCCGAATAGTAAACCAAAGCAAAAATTGATACATCGACCACCACCATACAAATCTTCTTAGAGTGGAAATAGACAATAACCTAAAATCTGACTTGCATGTCTCCCTAACAATAAAAAAGTCCATAAGAAACTTGGAAGTCTATATAGGCACAAAAGGTTCCTGACCAAAGCCCTGCACTACAAAATCTCATTCCTCCTTACAGTTCAGCAGACCACTTCACTCTAACAATAAGAACTTACTTAACATCTCCAAGACCAACAACACTGCAGGAGAATCTTTATTTTCCAGCTACTGTTATCTCGTATATGGAACTCTCTTCCTAATTCCAGTCTCTCAATCTCGTCCACTAACCACTTTAAGCCATCACTTAAAGCTTATCTAAAAAATAAGTGGCTATGTTCCTGTACTAACCCCTTGTGAATGCTCTGATGCATCACACTATACCCCAACCGTATACAGCTTCTTCCCTGGTGTTTAATCTTTTATTCCTACTACCTGTCTTAACCTATCTTGACGTAAGTCGTACTTTACAAATAGTACCAGCTATGTTCAAAGCCTAGGATTTGTTGTCATGATGTAACAGATTTGCATTATCTTATGTATACTACATTTTGTTTACTTTATCCTTTATTGATTATTGTAATTTGTACATTAAAATTTACTGTTACTCATGGAGGTTTTCTCCCCAGGCCTCTGCTGAAAAAGGACCTGTGTCCAGTTGGACTTTCCCAGTAAACAAATGTTAAATATATAAATAAACATTGTTCCAGTAAATGTATAGCTTAAATTTACTGTTAAGTCAACCAGTTCTTTGAAGGTAAGGTTATAATCATTTATAAGACCCAGATATTTCCAAGCAATCAACTGTGTCAGCAGGTCTAAAAGAAGCTTTGACTAGTAGCAAATCAAACCAGCCATGTTTATGTTAGTCACTGTGTTGATTACTGAAGTACATGAGCTTAGCTTGTTTTTATTAAGGAGAAGTATGCTGTGTTTACAGTATATTGCCACATTATGGAAAACAACTTAAAGGGCATTAAACAAAGTCTGTTATCACAGAAGTATAGCATCTGCATAGTATTTTAGGGCACCGTCATTTGTACAATGTCTCATACCATTTATAAATGTTAGGAATATAAGAAGTTAAATCATAGAAAGAATAACATGTAATATGGGCACAATAGGGCCCCACACTTGCCAGAACCATAGCTTAAAAAAAGGCAAGTGTTCACTTTGAAAACAAAAAAGGGGAGTTTGTACTTGAAACTGTAGAAAGCTGCTTGCTGCAAATGCAACAAGCATCTTGTTACAGAGAGTGAACAACAGCTTGAGTGCTTCAGTTGCAACTTCAAATGCGATGCTGACATTCATTAACAACTGGATTGCTATAGTTTTTTAAAGTAGATGTTAAAGGGTGCCAGATTGTAGAGTGGCACAAAGTAGGAGCTGCAGTTACGAAGGCCAGTCCTGCTTTAGTGGTACCATTACATAAAGGAAGTATATGAAACTAAACTGATTTTAGATTCATGACCATTTCAAAAGCTCCCCCATTAAATACAGACATACTTCCATGGACTATATGAACAGAGTTACGCTGGAGCTCTCAGAATATGTGACCGAGGCAAATATGAGTCTATCCTTGAGCAGCATTTTGCCATCACTAAGAATGATGTTACAATATGGACAAAAGATTATTGACTTCAACAATTAACTTCTGATGTTGTTTTAAGGGGGTCCGATTTATATAAGGCTGGGAGGAGATGATAGAGAGTCCTAACTCTTTTTTCCAATGATGTTTGGTACCTATCTCCACAAGAATTTTGTATATCTGCTAAAACCTTGTCCATCGCTATAGTGCCTTTTTTAGGCAATGTCAGCCTTCAAAAGCTTTCGATTTAACAAAACAAAAAATATGAATAACATGACGTTATTACTGCTCAGTGCTAGGAACCTCCACAAAAAAATAAATAAAAACATCACTTCCTAGAGGCACTGCTTATCCTGGAATGCATCAGTGTATGTATTGTTAGCGAGACCTGGAGCATGAGCATTGAGAGCACCACATCAGTGTAGGGTTTCAACACCTACAGCATGTTTGGACCTGCCACACTAGATGAAAGCACTAAAGGCAGCAGTGACTTCATATGTGCAAAACAACACAACACATCATAGCTAAAGGACCTCCTCTATGTCCCCCTCTTAGCCCATACTACTTACCTGATTAGGCCAAACACCATTCTTCTAGAGACTTAAACTACCCCTCCATCAAGAATGTAACTTGCACATCCACTAACATGTATGCCCAAAGATTTCTGGACTTTATAAATATAAACTGCCTAGGCAGTTATTTCACACCCTAAACAGAGGGAAACAAAAACCTGAACTTGGTCCAAATCAATGTGGAACAGCTCTGTTCCCCACCAGTTGCAACGTCTTGCTTCATCCAATACAAACATAAATCAGTCACAGTCACCATAAGTCTCAAATACCAAAGTGTTTAGAGATGACATCTGCAACAACTGGAGAGGCCGCAGAAATACCTCACTAAAAGAATCACAGGCCTAAAGCAGATGCCCTGCGCTGACCGCCTTAAAAAACTCCAGCTATACTCTGTCGCATATCGTCTACTCTGAGGCGATCTCTGCTTACCATACAAGGCCATGTCAAACCCAGAGCTGTTGGACAGGCTACACTTAAAGAAATCCCAATCCCTCAGAGCCACACGCTCCAGGGATATAAACCTTGTCATCACAATAAACAAAACATGCTGGAGGGATAGTTTCCTGATCCAGGGACTCCCCAGACTCTGGAATAGACTTGCCCATACATGTCAAGCAGAGTGCCTCTTTGGCCCTCTTCAAAAGGAACCTTGATGATTGGATGGGAGAAAGGAAATTCACCCCGGGGATCACGTCAGTCGCCATGCTAGACAGTACCAACCTTTGAACCTATGAATGACGGAAAGGCTAATGTATGAAACCTGAATGATGACCTGACTGAATTCAACATCCATTTCCATCCAGATGACTCAGCTGTTTAAGCAGAATCCTATACCACCAAATTCTATGCACATGCGAATAGGTGCATAACCATAGCTGTCCTTCGCTGAAGCAAATACAAAGCCAAATTTAAAAATAAACCCCTATAGTGGACCCTAAATGTAAACAGCCCCTACAGTAAAAAAAAATCTCATTGGATCCATTAATAAATGTAACTATTATGATGTCAAAAACACTCTTCCTAAACATAACAATGAACTCTGGTCCACGATCAAATCAACCAAAGCTATATATGATTCAAAAATAGCCACCCAGGAAAAGTTCAACCATAAAGCCTTCTGTAACAGTGTTAGAAACCATTGAAATAGTGACCACCTCTTCACAGAGCTAATAGTAAGTGATGTCGCATACTCAGACCCTAACAACATAGCCGGTCTACTAGCAGATAAATTTATCTTTAACTTCACCCCCCCTCTCTGCCCCTACATACGTAGATCATATACTAGCACCTATACTCCACACAAGTCATTATCCCAAGAACAAGTCCTCAGATCACCTTCCAAGGTAAAGAGCATTGTTTTTATAAGTCTGGAGCCTGAAAGAAGACCTGTCAAATCTCCTACAGAGGCTATTCAATATCCGTGCCCAATCATGATTTGTGCCAGATGAATGAAGGATGACAACAGTCATACCCCTACAAAAAGTGGAGCATCAATGGATCCAGGCATTTAAGTCTGACAGCCTCATCTATAAGTCAATGAAGTGGGTCACTGTGTAAATTAATAAATAAGGACATAGGTAACCTACAATACCTTGACCCAAATGAGTTTGCTGTTGTCAAGGGCAGATCCTGACTGATTAACCAGGTGAACTTCTTCAAGAAGGTTACTGAAGCAATGGATGGGTTAAAATTAATACACATCACGTATCAAGACCTTGTAAAGGTGCTCAACACTATCCCACATTCAGGTATTGTTGATAAACACTCCCACCTAAAGGTTAACCCCTGTGCAACCTGTTGGATAGCAAATGAACCCAGAAAATGATGGTAGGAAGCTTTACTTCCTCCAAAAGAACTTTCACTAGCAGTATACCCCAGGGCCAGTCCTTGGGCCAACCTCCTTATTTACTTCTCAGAGGTCAGTGCTAATGTGAAACGTTTGCGGCTGGCCAAGTTTGCAGATGACTGTAAACTTAGTGCAATCATAAAGCTTTCCAGAAAAGACCAAGACCCTCCAAGAGGGCCTTTTCCAAACAAACAGCCAGTGTCAAAACCATACATTAAAACTAAATGCCAAAAAAGAGAATATACTCATTTGGCAAGCATGAATGCAGGGCAAAAATGGATTACCTATTTAAAGTGTGCGGGGATGCAAAGATGATAAGATAAGTTAGACAAGATTCCTTTATTATCATTACACAAATACAACGAAATATGTAGCAATCCTCCTAAAGTGCATGCACATATGAACATGAATAAATAAGAGTATACAATACAATACAATAGGGCGGCCACGGTGGTGCAGTGGTTAGCATTGCCGCCTCACAGCAAGAGGTTCTCTGGTTCGATCCTCGGCTGGGGTGCCTTCTGTGCGGAGTCTGCATGTCCTCCCTGTGGTCGCGTGGGTTTCCTCCGGGTGCTCCGGTTTCCTCCCACATCCCAAAGACATGCTGCAGGTGGATTGGACACTCTAAATAGGCCCTAGGTGTGCGTGTGAGTGTGCCTTCTGTGGAAGGTTGGGCGCCGGGCTGGCAACTCGACACCGTAAAACTCCACTGCCATTCACTGTGCGGACAAGGTGATCCGCTGTGGCGACCCCTAACCGGGAAAAGCCGAAAGAAGAAGAAGATACAATACAATACAATACACTATCAAACAGTACAATGTAATGCAATACACTACAGTAAACAACTAAGTTATTGCACTTGGGTATATTGCACATGAAAGGAATAAAGTAAGGTGCACAAGAACCTTATAGTGCAAATGGCTATTATCTGTACTCTGTCTGAATATTTAGTATTGTTCAGTTCAAGTATGGCCCTGGGATAAAAACTGTCCTTAAGTCTGTTTCTCCACGATGGAATGGACCTGCACTGTCTGCTGGAAGGCAGCAGCTCAAACTGGTGATGTCCAGGGTGAGAAGAGTCTTTCAAGCTAGTGATTGCCCCACTGAGACAGAGAGAGGTAAAGAGTTTCTCAAATGAGGGTAGTGAGTAGCCAATGATTTTCTGGGCAGAGTTAATGATCCTTTGAAGGGGATTCCTGTTTGCCGCTGAGCTGTTGTTATACCATGTGCAAATGCAGTATGTCAGCACACTTTCAATAAGACAGCAGTAAAAAGGCACCAGTAGTTTCTCCTGCAGGATATTTTTCCTGAGGATCCTTTGGAAATGGAGTCTCTTCTCTGCCTTCTTGACTGCCTCCATGGTGATTATGGACCAAGAGAGATCTTCTGCCACATGTACACCTAGAAACGTGAAGGCAGAAACCCTTTCTACACAGTCTCCATTGATGTATATTGGGTTGTGATCTGTGTTGAGCCTCCGGAAATCTATTACGAGTTCTTTTGTTTTGGCAAAGTACAGGACAAGGTTGTTCTCAGTACAACATGCAGCCAGTCTTTGAACTTCATCTCTGTATGTTGTTTTGTCTCCTCCTGAAATAAGTCCAAGCACTGTAGTGATGTCTGCAAGCTTAATGATGGTATAAGTAGAATGAGAGAGGACACAGTCATGAGTGCAAAGAGTATACAGAAGGTGGCTTAGCACACACTTTTATGGGACACCAAGTATCTAGCCTGGGAGTGGAGAAGAGGTATATATGCCTAGTCTAACCATCTGAGGACAGTTAGAAAGTTTTTAATCCAATGGCACGTTAAGTTCTGAAAGTCCTATGCCAGCAAATTTAGTGACCAATCTATCTGGGATAACTTTGTTAAAAGCTGAACTAAAGTCAATACAAAGCATCCTCACATAACTCTCCTGCTGCTCAAGATGATAAAATGCAGTGTACAGGGGAGTGGAATTAGCATCTTCTGTAGACCTATTTGCTCTGTAAGCATACTGGTTTGTGTCTGAGATAACTAGGAGACCGTTCTTGATGTGTTGCAGTTATTCATAACACTTCATGATGACAGGAGCAAGTTCTACTGGACAGTAGTCATTGAGACTACTGATGACAGCTTTCTTTGGCAGTGGAGTGATCCTAGTTGACTTCAGACAAGATGGTATAGTCGACTTGGACAGAGACAGGTTGAAGATCTTTGTGAAAACCCCACAGAGCTGGTCCATGTATTCTTTCAGTACCCATCCCGTCACTCCATCAGGGCCAGCAGCCTTTCTTGGATTGACTGCTTTGAGCACACATCTTACATCATGCTCTTGTACTGTGAAGGTGTGGTTGCAGAAGGCTGATATAGATGATGTGAGACTGCTGTGGCCTATCTGCTGGTGCCTAGACACGAGTGTCTACTGTTGTCACCTCAAAATGGGTGAAAAAATAATTAAGTTCCTCTGCCATTGAGGCATCTCCATCAACAGCCATACAGTTACCGGTTTTATGACTGGTGATGTGCTGAATACCTTGCCATAGTCGCCATGGACCCTTGTTGGTGATGTGCTACTCTATCTTCCTTTTATAAGCTGCTTTAGCCTGTCTGATGGCATTCCTTAGGTTGGTTTTAGTTATGCTGTAAAGGACTGTGTTTCCAGACCTAAAGGCTGTATTGCTGTGCTTGGAAAGAGATCTGACCTCCATCATCTAGGACTTCTGCTTAGGGTACACATAAATGCACTTGCTGACAGTGACATTGATAATACAGGTTTTTATGTAGCAGAGTACCATTGATGTGTACTCTTCCAGATCCCGATTCTTAAAAATGTGCCAATTAGTTCTTTCAAAGTAATTCTGTAGCTGAGAGAGTGCACCTTCCGGCCACATTTAACAGTCTTTGTAGTAATCTGGTCTTCTGTCCTAATAGGAGTGTATGCAGAAGTCAAGAGTATGGAGAAATGGTCTGACTGGCCTAGATGAGGCTGTTGTTTTGCCCTATAGCCATCATTGATATTTTAGTAGGCCTTGTATTTTCCTCCCTGGTTGCATATTTGATGTGTTGATGAATTTTGGGAGAACTGACAATAAGTCCGTCTGATTGAAATCACAAGCTAAGATATGAACAGCTTCAGGACAGATGTTTTGTTGCAAGTTAATGATGTCAAACAGGGGACCCAGAGCTGTGCAAGCATTAGCATCTGGTGGAATGTAAACAGCTGTAACTATAATAACAGTGACCTCCCAAGGTAAATAAAAGTGCTTGCATTTGATTGTCATATACTCTGGAACAGGAGAGCTTCTTTGTGTTGGTAACACCAGCTGTTGCTCACATAGATGCAAGACCCTCACCTCTGCTCTTACCCGAGTCTTTATTCGTGTCCCACCGAATGGCTGCATCTGGCATACACGAGTGTAGCCATGTCTCTATAAGGATTCAATTTATAATCTCAAAATACTGAAATGTCGAATTTCAGTATATCTTGGCCATAAAGTCGAATCTGCATAATAGCGAAAGTGCATAACCATGAATCCGGATATGTAGAATTCGCGGTTATGCTTTAATGGTACGTGACGTAGAGTGTATGTGCGGATGGTGTGTGGTTTTATTTGTGGATTTAGGCAGAATTTAAGGTAAGTGACTAGTTTGTAGGGGTTTTGGGTAAGTGTTTGAGTGTATGTGAGTGTGTTTGAAAGTTGTACGTGTGGGTTAGGGGTAGGCAGGTAAAAGTATAAGTGTTTAGTTGTTGACTGGTGGTGGTTGTATGTATGTGATGTGTGTGTGCAAGGGACTGTAAAATGTCTGATTGTGAGTTTGCTGTCTTTTACTGTTTGGTGCTATCTCAGAGTTAGAATATATAAGTAGGGGGGTTGTTGGGGTCACAGTCCCTCACATGGGGGGTGCAGGGGGGCTTGCCCCCCCTGCTTATTTGTAGTGTAGATTTGTAGATGTCTGTTATGTTTGTGTTTTTTTTTTTTTGGTAGTGTGAGTAGTGCAGTGTATGTTTAGCGTGGTACTTAGGTCCGCGATCTTAAGTTTTGCAGTTTTGGGTATTCGGTGTTTTGTGGGTTCGACTTTATAGTCTCGATATACTAAAATTCGACATTTCAGTATTTTGAGATTATAAAGTGAATCCCTCTATAAATAATAAAATGCAGCAGTCTCTTACAAATTTGTTCTCAAAAAAGTGTAGCTGAAGTTCATCCATTTTGTTTGTGATAGATCTGGCATTTGCAAGAAATATGCTGGGAAGAGGTGGTTTATGAGGAAGGATGTTTCCTTAGCCTAGCATGTAGATTAGACCTACAGCCACACTTTTGCTTCCTGTCTCTTCTCCGCCTTCATCTCTTGCCTGGGCTGATGACAGTCGAAGAACAGTCTGGCATTCTTATTTCCTCTGGCATGTTATAGGAGTGTGAGAATTCACTTGTAACAGTCTGATGGTGCTGAAATCCAATATGCAAGAGATCTTGCAGACTGTATCTAAGATCAGCCTGAATAAACTTAACAGCAGAGAACAAACATATGAACACAACATGCACAGAAAACAAGCACCAAAATGGAGAGCATAGGGCCGCTGCAACTGTGAGTGCTGCCATCTTGGAAAAAAAAAAAGATGCACACACCTTTTACAGAAAGGATCCCAGCTGATGAATGAAGTGCAGAACCAAGCAGTGTGTGAGGCAGCAAGACTGACCTGTTCACCACTATACTACCAGCTCATCCATTCTTATCTACACAGACAGAAAAAGAGAAATAGATAGCACTGACTGGTTCCCGTTTCTAATACTAACTATGTAGACTTTCTACTTAAGGCCTGCGACTAGGAGACATGACCCTGTTGCCTTCTGAAAGTGAAGGGAAGAGTGTATCTCCCTCAAATTGACTCATCAGAGAGGTTAAAATCTCCTGGGATCTATCAAGCCTTCGCTGACTGCTCAAGGTTTTGCTTCCTTATAAATAAATTGTTTTATTGCATACTTACCACAACAATTATTTTAATGTGTACATTGTTACAAACAGCTGCATTTGGCAGTCTTATTGTTTAGCGATTTAGACCATCTGTAGTTACATCTGTTGTATCTGCAATTGAATTTTGTGACATGAGACTGCCTACTCCGAAATCATTCTAATTTGGAAACATTGCTGGATATTTTCTGTCAAGGCGACAGGTTCCAAACAGGATATTTTCTGCCAAGATGATAGGCTCTAAAGTAATGGCTTGTTGAGTTTTAGAATTTGTAGCATGTGCCTTTTTCTGTCTTTTGTTATAAGGAGACATAGAGGAGAGCTGATAAAGCTTTACTTTGTGGTATTTCATTTAATGGCATGCTGATACATAAATTCATAGCCCCTTTGAAAGACTGATATTTGATTATTTACAGTCAGCTTCATGGGCTCTAGTTAGTGGCTTTTCTTTAGTTTAAAATGGATTTATTTGAAAGAGTGATTTTATGCTTTCCATGAAAAGCAAATATTTCTCTAATGCAAGGTTTAAGTGTACATGCTTTTAATTTTTTTTCCTTGTTTGGTTTCCTCTTAAGTCACAAGTTATAGTATGGTCACCTTTTATGATATCTGAACAACAAAACAGGGCATAAAAATGCTTCATAGTGATTTAAAACTGCAGACATAAACTCAGTTACCAGAGATGTAATGATGACAAGCTTAAATAATAGTTCTGCTATAACTGAGAGGAGTGGACGACAGCCTTTTCATTTTAGCAATAGATTATGACATCTTAGAAACAGTAGCCAAAATGAAGATGGAAATTGTAAAATCTTTGGGTAAACAAGTGAGAAAGTGAGCATGATGCCACATTCCTTTTCCATGGTTGCCTGAGGTGCAGTAGTTTTCTGACTTAAAATTTTAATAAAAATAATAAGTAAAAGTTTTTGTTGTATGCTAATAAGTTGTCTAAAGAAATGCCATCTAGTTTAGAATTAACAAAGTTGTTTATGGAAGGACTGTAAAGTTCTTTTCTTTTAAATGAATATGTTGAAGATCTAAAATAAAAAGATTTTCAGTAAGGCTTCTTAGTGCTGGAAAGGTTTTTTTTTAAACCTTCTGATGAGTTTACACCTTCGTTTAATAAAGCAGTCCCTGATCTTGAGCAAACAGACCTTGCAGCTGCCACCTCTAGTTCCAGAAGTATTTTGAAGTATTTATTTATCTGGGAAAGTCTGTAAGGATTTTTGATGCTTTTACTTAAAAGTTCTAATCTGTGATGTGTGAGGTCTTAAATATTATGGCTTAATAATTCAGGGGAGGTGATCTAATATCTAGGAGAAAAGTATTTTCTAAACAGGGAATTTCAGTTGGGTACCCAATTCAAGGGAGGTATAATGTGCACTGGTCACAGAGTTACAAAAACATAGAAGAGGAGTTTATTTTGTTAGATGTAATGTAAGTAACCCCTCTTCACTGGTCTTGAGGTCAAATAACAAGCAATTTCTCTTCTTTAGTACATGTGGCCAGGAACAACATTCTTTCATTTGTAGGGCATATACCAATATCAGATTATTTCAAAAGGAGTAGATTTTATTTAAGAGGAAGAAAGATTTCCTGCTGCAATTCTTTGCCAGACTGAAATGTTCCTTGAATGACAAAGGGAGGATCTATTAAGTGACTCAGTGGGTAACCATTATTAGTGCATTTTCCTTGGAAGCCACCTTTAGTTTCCCTTACACTACTTGAGTTATTCCTGAGAAGGGTTTTGTTTATTAAACATGCTTTGATATTAACAAAGTCTGTTACCGGTATTAGTTTAACATCTTAACAATGCCAGATTAGCTGCATGATTCATTTGTCTCCATAACTTTAGGAATTCTGTAGAAATTTAAACTTTTTATAAATGGTTTATAATTTATAAATGGTTTGCTAGATTAATTGCTTTGTGTTGTATTAAAGTGAAGAAACTTAACATGGCCATTTTACAATTCATCCACAGAGCCCGGAGATGATGCAACATCAGCATCATTCTTCAATGGGATCTTATCAGGAGATACCTGTCTGGTGACTACTTGTTTCATGAGGCATTGTAGGTATGCTGTCAGTCTGCATCTCAAGAAAGTTTTGTTAAGACCGAACATCAGGAGATGCTAGATTTGACCTCCACTCATTTGTAGCTATATGTATCACTACTCTTCCCAAAGTTTATGATTTGAAGAGATGCTAACAGCTGAAGTGCTGTAGAACAGTTGTCAAAGTTGCCCAGTCATAACAGTAGGTATTTAAATCCATCATTGCTTCTTGGGATGCTTTTGTTTCCTCTTTGGTATTTTCAAGCTTTGAGTCAGATGTTGATTACTGTTTTAGTTTTTATGCAGTGTGAGATACAATAAGATGGCTGCTGTTTGGCTGCAAAATGTCTATTTGTGTACTAGGTGGACCAATGAACTGTGTATGATGTGACTGTTAATCATGGGTGCAGATCCTTGCCATAGATGTCAAGTTGTGTGGATTTCTGATACTCAAGCACACACACACACACACACACACACACACACACACATGCCAATCAGAAGGGGTCATGGTAGAGACTGACCTGGATATTCACTATGAGATTGAAAATGAAGTCATTAGAGATTGTAACAGTTTTACAATTTGTAGTTCAGAGTCATAAGATTGTAGGATCATAGGAGGTTACTAGGCTAATGGCCCTTACAGGCCTAGCCAAGTTCAACCCATGTTCCCAAGGGTGTCTGATTCAAGAAGATTCTAAAATCAGCACCTATTGCCGCTGTCCAAGAGGGACACGGGTTTAACCCCTGGGGTGAATATCCAGTTACCCATCTAATCATCCAAATTACGCTTAAATAGGGCCAGTGAGGTTCTTTGTTTACATGAATAGGAAGCTTGTTCCAAAGGTGGGGCAACCTCTGTGAGACAAATCTGTCTCTCCAGCAAGTTCTGCTGATGTCACATACCAGGTTAAGATTCTTTGAATGAGTCACCCATGTGCCATTTAACTTGTGAATGTGCAGCGTTTCCACTAAAGCTGGGTCAGAGATTGCCCTATATGCAATACACGGGTCACCTCTGAGCAATCTGTACAACAGAGAGTAACGTGACAATGATTTCAGTCTCTCCACATAACACAGATCTTGAAGACCCTGAATTTTCTTTGTAAGGAACTTTTGTGGTCTCTCCAATTGCTGCAGGTGTTTGGAAAGGAATATACCAAAGGTAGCATTGTACTCCATTTTTGGCTTGATAAGGGAAGAATACAGGAGGTTATACGCTCTTTTTTTTCTGGAGGCAATGCCCTTACTTACAAGATATGCAATATAAGATGCCCTGCTTACCACTCTGGAGACATAGTGATCAAAGCTATGGTTGCTGTCGACCTGTGTGCCCAGATCTCTCACCACTGACTGTGTGCTTAGGATATTGCTATTGATGTGGTAGTTTGCAGAAACTTCACCCTTGCCAAAGGGTATAATAATGAATTCTTTTGCATTAAGTTTAAGACCATAACATTGGCATGAGTCTTTGGTCTGCATAAGACCTCCTTACAAGATGTTGACATCACTAGAGGTTTCAATGACCACTGTTTCATTGGGGATGACTTGGAATTAGTTACAAGACTAAAGACCGTAACAGGTTCACATTCAAGAATGGTCAACATGCAACTCGAGTAGATAAACTCCTAGTAATGAAATGCCACTGCAGTATAATCAGTGATTGCAAAGTCATCCCCAGTGAAACAGCCATTAGAATAAACCACTAGTTGCCACAATCAGTTGCAATCAGTGGTCAGAAAAGGCTCTAAGAATAACCATGACCTGACTGAAAACCTGGAAGTTACAGTTCAAGGAATTACTTTAGGGCTCTAGCACTTCAAGAAGAAGAGGAAATAAGCAGAGTTGAAAAAGATTGGTAGCTCCTCAAAACAGTATGTTCAAAGACTACAGAATAGATATGTAGCTGAGCCAAGTATTGATATAAGGTATGTAAGGAAAACTGTTGTGAAATGCAGAAGTCCAGGAAGTCATTAAAAGAAAAAAAAAAAGGAGTGCAGGAAAAAGTGGAAGATAGAAAAGACAGACAAGACTAGGAAGGAATATTGGTTGGTTAATAAGTAGGCTAGGAAAGGAGGTGCAATAACAAAGAACAGGACATCAGAGGCACTCTACCAGCTTCTGCAAAGTGACTGACTCACTAGAGGGCACAAAGAAACTCTTAGGTTGCAAGAAAAATTCAGAAGGGTAAAGAAGATGGTCTCACACCCTTCATAAGGGATGGCAGCAACAACCTGTTCACCAGTCCACAGAACATCAAAGGCAGACGGAAGGAGTACTTCCAGCAGCTTCTGAATGAAGAAAACTCCACACAAGCTGTACTGCCCTATACATAGCCTGTGATAAAAGAAGAGGAGCAGCCCACCCTAGAAGACGAAAGATAGGCATTAATGAAAATAAGACAAAAACCAAATTAATGAAAATAAAGTCAGGCAAAGCAACAGGCTAAGATGTGGTCACAGCACGTCTGATAAAGTTGTTGGGTGGAAAAGGGGAAAAATGGCTCCTGACAGTACTCAGCAGTATGGCGAGAAAGGCATATCCCACATGACTGGAGAATAAGCAGTGTTCAAGAACAAAGGGGACATTGTACAGCGGTATCAAACTCCTATCACATTGCAGGAAAGTTCTGGAGAGGGTGATTGATAAATGACAACATAGAGTAGTAGTAATAGTAGGAAGTAAGATGGAAGATGAGCAGTTCAGATTCCGATCATAATGCAGCACAACTGACCACAGATTCTGATCATAATGCAGCACAAATGACGACAGATTCCGATCATAATGCAGCACCACTGACCACAGATTCTGATCATAATGCAGCACAAATGACGACAGATTCCGATCATAATGCAGCACCACTGACCACAGATTCTGATCATAATGCAGCACAAATGACGACAGATTCCGATCATAATGCAGCACCACTGACCACAGATTCCGATCATAATGCAGCACAACTGACCACAGATTCCGATCATAATGCAGCACAACTGACCACAGATTCTGATCATAATGCAGCACAACTGACCAAAGGTCTGCAGTGAGACCGATATTAGAGAAGAAGCTAGAAAAGAGTCCAGCTGGGGCTTCCTGGATTTGGAGATAGCATATGACAATCCTGCGGTGGTTCAGTGTCCCCAAAACACTGGTAAAATTGATGCAAGTGATGTACAAGAACACAATGGATCAAGTTCGAATAGTATTTGGTCTCAAGGAGCAGTTCCCAGTGGGAGTGGGTGTGCATTAGGTTCAGCGCTGAGTCCACTGCAATTCATACTGGTGAAGGGCTACATTAGCAAACAGTTCAGAGGTGACAGATCAACAAAGTTGCTGTATGCAGATGATGTGGCATTACAGGCAGATTCTGAGCAAGAACTTCAACAAAGAATAGGGGAATGGAATGCAAAACTAAAGGTATGTGAGATGAGAATGAGTTCAGATATGAAAGACCACAATGAGGGAAGTCATTAGAAGCTAAGAACTGAGATAGAAGGGAAATAGTGAAACATGCTAACAGCTTCAAGTATCTGGGAGGGGTGGCTGAGTCTGAATGAAGAGGTCAAAACTAGAATCTGAGGGTCTACAGCCAACTGGCACAGAGTGCACTGTAGTACCTTTCAGAAGAATGCCAAAGACACTGAAAAGTAAGGTGCACAAGACAGTGGTGTGACCAGTACTACTGTGTGGTACAGAAACCTGGGCAGTAAAGGCAGAGCAGTTGAGGAAGCCAGAGGTGATAGAGATGAAGTGCCTGAAATGGGTAATATGATGCACGCTGTGGGAAAGGTGAAGAAATGAGGACAAAAGAGTAGAAGCCAAAGTACCTCCAATGGCAGAAAATGTCTGGATGACGGTGGTTCAGGCACAGAAAAGTAGAAGACAATCTGGTGAAGCAAAAACAATTGGGGCAGACAGAAAGAAGGCAAGAGGAAATGAGAGCATCCAGCAAAGAGTTGGATGGACTGTGACAGTCGGGCATGAGAGTCGATGAAGGTGGGAGAGTGGCATTAAATGGAGAGGGACGGCGACAGTTGACACAATAGCCCGACCCTATGTAGAAAACTGGGAAAAGGGGTTGTTAATGGTCCTTTAGACATTAGCTTTCCAGATCTGAGAGATGTCACTCCTCCAGCTGTCAGAATTCTCTGAATAGCTTG
Source organism: Protopterus annectens (assembly GCF_019279795.1). Classification (NCBI taxonomy): domain Eukaryota; kingdom Metazoa; phylum Chordata; order Ceratodontiformes; family Protopteridae; genus Protopterus; species Protopterus annectens. The sequence continues at coordinate 409,752,154 of NC_056736.1, read as the reverse complement.
GCTGAGTAAAATGAGTTCCATAAACATTTCAGGAGACAGTAAGTGGCTAATTAGCAGTTGCTACTCTTCTGGACTTTAACATTAGCTTCCACTTTCCTGGACTGCAATGTTAGCCTGTGATCTCATCTGTGAGGTTAGCTTCAATTCTAAGAACCAGTCAGAAATGAAAAAAGACAGTACACATCCACAAAAGGTAGTAAGGTTCGATACCAATAAAGGCTGTCTTCCAAAAACCATAAACCAAAGGTTCGTTCCACAAGAAACAGCTCACAATTCCACAGATAAAACACTGTTTATTGGACAAATATATAAAACAAACTCGGACTTAGCGCTTTCGTCTCCACACTGGAGACCTCATCAGAATCAATTAGAAAATATACCAAAAACCCACAAATGTATTACTAATCCTCCTATGAGACCTATTGTCTCATCCCAAGGATCCAAAACCCAACCTTTAGCTATTTATATTGATACAAAACTTAAGAAGTACCATCTGAGATACCCTCACTTATTAATAGATTCATGGGATTTCTTACAGAAAATTAATAATGACGCATATAGTGATGGTGTCAAATTTATTACAATAGATGTTAAGGATTTGTTTTCAGTTATACCCCATGTGATAGGTATAGAATGGTTTGAAAACATGTTAGTGGAGATGAACCTGTTGACCCAAGATGAATTCAAATTAGTATTGGAATTTATGGAATTAGTGTTAAACAATAACTACCTATTTTTTCAAGGTGAAATTTATCACCAAAAAGGAGGAGTTGCTATGGGGGCAGCTTGTGCCCCCATTTATGCTAATATCATTATATTGTATTGGGAGAGACATTACTTATTTGAATCAGAGTTTTCTATTTGGATAAAAAGTTATTACAGATTTTTGGATGATATTTTCATCTTATGGGAAGGTTCCGATGAAGGTATAGAAGAATTCATTAAGTTTATTAACAACAGTACTACCTTTTTCAAGTTTACGTACCAAAGTGACTCGCAAGAGATACATTTTTTAGATGTTAAATTACAAAAGAATCATGAAACCAAAAGATATAAATCTACAATTCATAGGAAAGAATATTATTCCAATGCATATTTGCACTTTGACAGTGACCATCCAATCCAACTTAAAAGAAATATAGTGAAGGGACAGATGATCAGAGCAGCCAGAATGACATCCGACAAGGATGATTTTCTTTGTGAAATAGATATGATACAAAATATGTTTCATCAAAGAGGCTACCCTGTTGAGTTAACACAACCCATCAAAGAATATGTGATAGATAAATGGGGTACAATCTACACACCCTTACTAAATAAAACAAATAACACAATAGTAGTTGGGAGTAATGACAGTGGGGTTACACAACCTTTAGATAATAAACAAGTATTTCCTTATATGACCGTTACCTACTATAATGACATTGGATGGCTTAAAAAATGCATTAATGAGACCTGGGAAATATTCAAAGCTATGCCCACCAGAGTTACTGTTTTTCAGAACAAGTTGACATATAGTTATAGGAGGAATTACAACTTGAAGAACATCTTTGAGAGCAAGAAATACCACAATGAGAGCGGAATTGTTTCCAACAAAAAGGGTACTTTTAGATGTGGCAGATGCCCGCAATGCCCATTTATAGCAGGAGAGAAGGAACTTTCAGTTCCAATGTTAAGAACTACACTGAGGGCTAAAAAGTATAGCACCTGCTACACTAAGGGGGTGGTATATTTAGCTTATTGTAAATTTTGCTGGGCATACTATATTGGTAAAACGGAGCGACATCTAAGGAAAAGAATATATGAACACATGAGGGATATTAACCTGAAGAATGAAAATAATGCACTTTTTAGACACTCACTAACATGCCATGAAGCCAATTTTAAGTTCTGGGTCCTTGAAGAAGTCCAACATTTTGAGAGAGGGGGTGATTGGGAGATCAAATTAGCATATAGAGAGATGATATGGCAACTTAAACTAGATGCTTGTAGTGGTAAGGGTCTAAATGACCATATTTCCATTACACCAGCTCTTAATATCTTATCAGAAGACCCCAAGAGACATAAACTTTAGAAACTTTAGATATTTTAAATTTTGGTTTGTGATCTAGTGGATTCTTTTAAAAAAAAAAAAAACTTGTTTTGAGCTTGGTATTTTTTGTATACTTTATACTTTGAATGTTGTTAAATATTTGTATTATATTTTCTGTTTTTTCATTTTCACATTTTTATACTTTTAAAGCGAAGTAACATGATTTTTTAAAAGATACACCTAATTATAGGCTTTGGTGTATCATTTGTAGACAATTTTATAGGGAGGTTATATACACATATTTATACAAAATATATGTAATTTTTTAACTTCATAGATAGTAGACTGTGACAAATGATTAGCTTTCATGTCTGTATTGGCTCTATCTGGCTTCAACTTCCTTTAAGTATTTATTTAATTAGTAACTAATTGTTTAATCATATTCAAAACGGATGTATATAAGGAACGGAAGAGGTGTTTCCTAATTGATTCTGATGAGGTCTCCAGTGTGGAGACGAAAGCGTTAAGTCCGAGTTTGTTTTATATATTTGTCCAATAAGTAGTGTTTTATCTGTGGAATTGTGAGATGTTTCTTGTGGAATGAACCCTTGGTTTATGGTTTTTGGAAGACAGCCTTTATTGGTATCGAACTGTACTACCTTTTGTGTAGCTTCAATTTTAAGACACCTGTGAGAGAAAAAACATACCAGAAGAATGATACAGAGGAGTTATACTCCAGTATTAGATGACTGTAATGGTGATGGGATGAAGCAGGCTTCACTAACTGTTGTAGATAACTTTACACTGGTATTTGTGTTCTGTGGTAGTATTTACATTGGAGTTTGTCATGTTTGTGCATAATTCTTGTAGGAAACTAAACACAAGAAAAAGTAAAATAAGTACTTAAGGGAAATCAGGGGAAATAAAGGAGGGGTCAAGCAGGCAAGTTCATCAAGTGAGGTCCATAAAAGATGAATTGAGCTGAATGATGAAGAAATATTTTTTATGGAAAAAGCATTTCTTCCTGTCTTTCTCTCTCTCTGCATGTGTATTATATATATATATATATATATATATATATATATATATATATATATATATATATATATACACAAACACACACACACACACATACATACATACATACATACATACACACACACACGCGCGCAGAAGTCAGATTCCCAAACTTGCAGCATTGCTCTTGCGTGAGGTTGATTTACAGTGATTATAAGGGCATTTTCCCTTTCCCCATTGTAGTGTGACCTCAAGAGTTGGTTTATATAATTAGCAGGAGTGCAGGGGGCTTGCTGTCCTGCTAAAAAAAAAAAATATATATATATATATATATATATATATATATATATATATATATATATATATATATATATATATATATATATATATATTTATATAGCGCTTTTCTTTTTACTTTCAATATGCTAAATTTTGGGCAAAATAGCAATACAGATAACTTTTTTGTAAATAGCATACTATTAGATTATTTTAAGTTAAGACCTGTAGATATCTGCTCCTGTTTCCTCCCAGATTCTAAAGACATGCCACAGGTGACTTTGTTATCCCCCGGAGTACATGAAGATGTGCATGTAAGGTGTGTGTGTGTGTGTGTGTGTGTGTGTGTGTGTGTGTGTGTGTGTGTGTGTGTGTGTTCTTTGAGTGCTGGGTTGAGATCTGTCTCACTCACAGTCTTGAACTGGATTACGTGGATAATTGGAGGAGGAATGATTAGTACTTAAGACAATGTATTTTTATTAGCCAAGCCAAAGACACATTTTCTGTTTGGCTAGCACCCAGCAAATAAAGGGCTAATATGGCATAAAATATAAACATAATATGCTGAGATTTCTAAACTACTTAGTTCATGTCCTTTTAATATCTCAGTTAAATCCTCTAAGTACATTTCGAAGCACAAATGTATTTTTCTTTAGATTAAGTAAAATTAAATATTAGTTTCTTCTTTTACTGTGTTCATTGGATATTCTAATTGAATTAGCCATGAAAAAAATCCTCATTTTTTACATGTTGCCACAGGAACAGTCATGCTCACTTTCTGTAGTTAAAGTGGAGATCTTTTCTCAATATGAGTACTTGTGTGCAAGAAAGTAGGACATTATGTTAGATGAATTCTGAAGGCCTTCATGTCCCATTATGATTAATAACCAAATCTTCTAAATGTTTTATAAGTACAGAAAGACCCGTTAACTGGCCAGTACTGGAAGAAGATTCTGTTTTGTTATTCAGTTTTAACACTGAAACACAGAAGGATTTAGTCTTTAAGCTGCCACTGACCTCTGTGTGTATCAGTCACTTGGCTCTGCTACTGATATGTACATATTTTTTTTCCATTTCCAGAACTGATGTGAAATACAGCCTCTGCAGCAATGTTATCTTTCAGCACTTGTGTGCAATTGTCTGGTTGTTATATCTCTAGACTTGTCTTCTAAAACAGTTGTATATTCAAATGTTAACTTTCAGTACGCAGTTGTTTTAGTTCTGTTTAAAAATAAAATTATATGCAATTTCCACAGAATTATTTATTGACTGACTTTTTCCATAGTTAGTTCTGACCATCTATGTGATTTTATATACATACACATACACACACACACACATATATATATATATATATATATATATATATATATATATATATATATATATATATATAAAATGGGTCTACGTTTCTTTGTCAAAAGCTCGTTATTTTGACAAACAAAAGTACAACCCCATTTACACGAAAGTGCACTTAAACGAAAGTGCATTTTCGCAAATACAGGTTCACCAAATCAGTAATAAAAACAAAACATATCACACTACAAAGGCAGTTTTGCAGGAGGGCAAGCCCCCTGAGCCCCCCTACACCCCTGCTACTTTATATATACTAACAGGAAACAGGTATATTCCCTTATTCCCACTGTAGTGTGCGTCGGTGCTGAATTGTTTCTTATTTGTCGAAATAACAAGCTTTCGACAATATGGTTTCACTTTACAATCCCAAAATACTGAAATATCGAAATTCAGTATCCCGAGACTGTTAAGCCGAAAACTGAAAAGTCCGAAACACAAAAAGCCCAAAATTCAAATTCAAGACTACCCACATACACACACCACACACAAACAAGCACACATACACCTTCCTCCCTACACTATAAACCAGCAAAACACGCACAAACACAACAAAACAAACACAACCGCCCCCATGCACCCCCCATGTGGGAGGCTGTGCCCCCAACACCCCCTTACTTATATATACTAATTCCGAGGTTGCACTAAAAACAAAAACGCACAAAAACCATCACTACATACTCTACACTCCCATTGTACAAATGTATATATGTACATATAACACCACTCGCAACACTTTCACACTCACAATCTTACCTACCTACCCCAACCCACACCTCAAAACTCCAAACGCACTCACACACACTAAAATCCCCACCCAAAACCCCTGATAAAACATCACTTAACTGAATTTCCAGCTATATCCGCACTGCAGATTTGACAATTTCGCATTCGTCATTTCCACATTCACTATTTTGCACTTTCGCACAAGTGCAGTTTCAACACATTTGGTCTCAAGCAACTGAAGTTCGATATTTCAGTAGGTCGAGATTCTGAAGTGTAACTATATATATATATATATATATATATATATATATATATATATATATATATATATTTTTTTTTTTTTTTTTAGGGTTCATTGCTATGTAATCGAATATCATCTTTGTCAAGTGAGTGTTAATCAAATCTTCTTGATCAAATAGCAGGTGCATTGCAGTAGACTAGTTTAGCAGAGTGCTGTCAGTGGCAATATCACCACAGAATACACACGTAAAGGAGTTTTGTCTTTTCCCTTACATTGTGCAGCCCCCGAGTTTGTATATACACACACACACACACAGTTAAGGGGGTTTGAGAGATACAAGAAGGCATTATTCCTTCACATTTTTTGATCAAACCATTTTTGATTATGTGGATTCAGCAAAAACAGACTTCAAAGTGCAGTTCATTTTGTTACTGTCTACGCATCTGTAATACACCCACACACCTACACAAATACACAGTCACCAGTATTTAGGAAATGGTATAAATTACTAGCAGGTATGCATGCTCTGTGTGACCTTGTGTGAGTGCACCCTTGTGTGTGCATGCTTTTTTGTGTGTGTGTGTGTGTGTGTGTGTGTGTGTGTGTGTGTGTGTGTGTGTGTGTGTGTGTGTGTGTGTGTGTGTGTGTGTGTGTGTGTGTGTGTGTGTGTGTGTGTGTGTTATAGTTTACCTTTAAGGATGTGAGCATCCAGACTTAATGCTTGATATTCTGGGTTCCAGGATGAATTTGCTGTTTTAGAACACAATTTCAAGAAGAAGGGATATAAAAGCAGGGAAGTGGAAGTTGGCCTCAATGCTAGTCACCATCTTAGATCTGATAGAGGGTGACCATACTTCTCTAGGAAATGTAGGGAAGAGAACTTAGAAATGAAATAGGAACCACTTGCTGTTATTAAGAAGCATTGGCCGGTTCTGTTAATGGATGAGAAGATTAGGACTATTGTGGGTGATGAACCTGGATTTGTGTTTAAAAATGAAAAGAATCTTAAGCGGCTCCTTTGCTACCCTGAAAGAGTTAAGGAGAGTAGAAGTGGGGTTGAAAGAAATGGCACATTTCCATTTGGAGGATGTAAATATTGTACATATATTGAGACAGATAATGTTTTTGTGAACCCTGATAATGGCAGGAGATTTTATTTTAAAGTATCTTCTAGCTGTGACAGTAAAGATGTTATTTACTTTAGCACATGCTCTTCATTTTATGTGGGAAGAGCAATCAGAAGTTTAAGGAGCGTATAAGGGAACATCTATATTCCATTAATATCAAGTAAATGTCAAATGCTCTAGCGAAACATGTAGTGGAGAAGAGAGCTGAGCATAAGTTCAAGTTATTGATAGGGTTTTTGAAACCCTGAGAATGGGTGACATCAGGAATCGTACAGAGACTGTGGAACTTGAGTGGATTGTTAGGATCCACGAAACAAAACGGAAACTCTCCGTCACTGCTAAAACAAATATGCTTGCTGGCACTTACTTGAATAAGGCACAAGAGTTAATATGTCCACAACGAAGTTTATTCACCAACGAAGAAGCACAACAACATAACTAAACACACTATATTAGGAACAGTTAAGCGCTTTCATCCGCTTAATGCAGACATCATCAGAACTACTAATAACATACAAAACAGTCCTTTTAAAATCTTTTTGGCGCCAATGAAATTACAAACTTTTAAAGTGACAGTGCTCATATTTACTGAATATGTGATATGACATATAAAACACATCAGCATGTTCGCAATTTGATTCTTTTATATATATTGAACCTTAATAGATTACTAAATTGTCAAAATTAAAAAATGATCAATATTAAAATTATTAAAAATGTTAAAAATATATGTACTAATTATTTTGGAACGTATATATATAAATTAATAAAAAGCTGAATGTTCCATGAACCTCACAATTATCTCAAGTAATAGATGTTATAAAAATGATAAAATACTAAATACCAGTAAACATGCATGAAAACATATTGGACCTGATCATCACCAACATGGGGACTCTATGTTCCATACCAGAGGTATACCCCTCACTGGTAAGATCTGACCATAAATTAATCTCACTGGACATCCATATCCCTTCCCCAGCCAAGGAAACCACAGTGAATAACTTCTCAAAAGCAAATTTCACACTTCTCAAAACTGAGGTGGAATCCTTCAAAGCCCCCGGGCCAGTGGAAAATACAGCCCAAACCGCAGAATCCTTTACAAACGCTTTCTATGGACACCTACAGGAATGCATGGATCGTGCTATCCCAAATAAAACCAGGACTCATTCCTCCAAAGGCAGGTGGACCCCAGCCATAAATAAGCTATACAACAGAAGGAGGAAGCTACTACATGTTAGAGCAAAATCCCAAAAAAGGAAGGCATCTCTGATCAGTACTAGCAAGAAACTACGATCCCTCATAAAATCATCTAAGGCCAGCTTTGAAAGAAAAATTGCACAAGATGCTAAAGGTAATCACAAGGCCTTCTTTAGTTATGCCAGGAACCTGGGTGGCAACTCCCAGATATGCTCTGAGTTAGTTCAAAATGACAAAAAAATACACTCAACCCACAGACATTGCCAACATCCTGGCAGACAGGTTCAGTGCAAACTTCTCCCTCCCTTCCCCCCCAAAAGAGCATATGTCTATCCCAACAGAGTGTAGCCTCCCTGACATCACAGATGCACAGGTGAGAGCTGCCCTCTCCAAAGCAAAACACACAGCATCAATGGGACCGGACGGTGTCCCGGGCTGTGTCTTACACGAACTCCAAGAAGAACTGAACCCTCACATAAAGTCACTGTTCAATCTCAGCCTTACTACAGGATAGGTACCCAAGGAATGGCGTACAGCAACAGTGGTCCCACGCCACAAAGTTGGTGCCACAACGGACCCCGGAAACTATCACCCTATAAGCCTGACTAGCCTGATCTGAAAAGCTATGGAGCGTATCATCATGAAACTCATAAAGAAAGACATTGGGAACCTCCAAACACTGGATCCTACCCAATTTGGCTTTGTTAAGGGCAGATCTTGCCTCTTGAACCTGGTCAACTTCTTTGAAACAGTCACCAAAGCCATAGATGAAGGGAAGGTAGTCCACACAGCCTACCTGGACCTCGCAAAAGCCTTCGACACAATAACCCACTCGGGCATCATAAATAAGCTCACCAGCTTAAATATCAACCCCTATGTCATAAGATGGGTTTCAAACTGGCTCAGGGATAGAACCCACATGGTCAGAATTGCAGGTGCCATGTCAGACTCTAAACCAGTTACAAGTGGCGTCCCACAAGGCTCAGTCCTGGGACCTCTCTTGTTCGGTATATATTTCTCTGAGGTACAGGCTAACATAGGAGGACTATGGCTGACCAAGTTCGCAGATGACTGCAAACTGGGTGCCATAATCGACTCGCCGACTGATACAAGCATCCTCCAAAAGGATCTCACAGAGACAGATAACTGTTGCCAGAGCCATGGCCTAAAGCTACATGTCAAAAAGTGCATAGTCATCCCCTTTGGGAAAAACAAAGTGCCCACAAATTACCACATGGGTGGTAATCCATTAAGTACGGAAGAAGTAATTAGGGATTTGGGGACCCAAGTAGATAGCAATCTCTCCTTTGACAATCACGTTGCCAAAGTGGTTAGAAAGACCTTCTATATAGCCCACCTTATCATGAAAGGCTTCACATCTAGATTAAGAGAGGTCATTGTGCCCCTCTACTCATCAGGCCCATAATTGAATACAATGCCCCATTTGGGATGTACCTTACCCGACACCTGCAGCAACTGGAAAGACCCCAAAAGTACCTCACCAAGAGGATCAAGGGAGACAAACATATGCCCTACGCAGTTAGGCTAAAGAAACTCCAGCTCTACTCAGTTGCTTACCTCCTACTCAGAGACGATCTGTGCCTGACGTATAAAGCCATGTCCAACCCAGAATTAATGGACATACTCCACCTCAAGTAATCCAAATCACTTAGAGCTACACGCTCCAGGGACTTAAACCTCAGCACAGAAATAAATAGGACATGCTGGAGGGACAGATTCATATCCCAGAGGCTCCCCTCACTCTGGAACAAAATCCCAATCCATGTTAGGCAGAGTCCCTCAATGATCCTCTTCAAGAGAAATCTTGACGAGTGGATGGGAAATCGTAGGTTTACCCCTGGGATCTCTTCTGTGTCCCTACTAGACCAAGGCACAGTAAACTAACCTCAAAAGGGCTATCTTCTGTGACCTACTATACAGAGGCACAGTCAACTAATCTAAAAGGGTGGCGAAAACCAAACTCACTCTGGCTAGGCTTATAAATGCCCTTGGGCAGATAGCCTAGTATCAGCCTATGAACCTATACATTATTCATTTCCTGCCTCCTTTTTTAAACAGGAAACATCTTTATTAAACAATCACTTACAACAAAAACAATCATACATTTATATAAATTAAAACAAACCATACCGACACAATCCTAGTTGCAAACATTTTACATCACAAACCATACTTGCACATTCCCAGTTGCAAACATTATACATCACTTATAATCAGTGCTTCTGTTGTAAACAAAAAGATGGCAGTACGCATATGTTCCATTTGGGTCAAACCCACCCCCCAAAAAATATATATATTTCTTTTTTTTTCTCCAAATCCTCTTTCATGAAAAAATAAATAAAATCTTCTCTCTTAATACAATTGAAATCACTTCTCACAGGAAATTATTAAGGATGATAGTGGATAATAATCTTAAAATGTTACCTGCATTATCCTTTAGTTAATATAATTGCTCATTTGCGCTCTTTTTCAAATGGTGTGCCAGTGCCCTCTCTCCTTTCCCTCTTTGATTACACGCACAGTGCAATTAACTAGTTTACAAAGTGAGTAAAAGTTTCATAATCTTTGCAATTTGTGAAATTGTTGGCCATAAATCACAAGAGATGCACCCTTTATTACATTCTGTGTATGCATACAACACAGAAGTAGCAATAATGAAGTAACATCGGAAATGAAAGGTAGGAAGTATTAAGACAGAGTTTTGAGGTGAAGGACACATTAGACTTTCTACTTTTAGGTACAAACCTTGCAGATATACTATGAGTAATCAGTGGTATAAGAGGTTAATGAGGGTAAGAAGTTAAAAAGATGTAATGTCCTGTACCCCCCCCCCCCACAGCAGTCCCCTACATAGCCATTTTGGTGTTCCGTTACTTGGTTAGTTCTCTCCAGTTACCATAAGCACAGTTCAACCCTATCAGTGCGAATACTGTTTTCTTATTTCTACAATGATTACAGATATTGAAATAAAATAACACAAACACTGACAACCACTTGCTAACAATATGAAAACAGACTTAGCATGAGCAGTAAACTTCTCTGCCATTGAAGCTCACATTTCATTGAAAAAGTATTAATATCTTCATTCAAAAAAATGCATCTAAGTTAAATTTAATAATTCTAACACATCCTGCTGAAGATGCACAGAACATATTAAAGCTGATGTGTACACGCATCTTTTATGACTGTCCTAAGTTAACAGGAACAGTATTGATGATTTTCCTCAAAGCCTTATTCACTGATCCTTTTCACTGTCCAAATCATTATTTTTTTCACTGTAAATAAAGGCTACTCTCTGAATAAGAACAACTCATATTTATTGTGATCAGTACTTGCTTTTGCCAGAAAACGCATCACTAACTAATTGCTTTCCAACTGTTGAAGATTTCTTGTCTTAAGTGAAAGAACTGGCAGTCAGGGAAACTAAGACTATGGAACTTAGAATCTATCCAAAGATCTTTGTTAACAATCCTTGGATAAAAGTTTTATCACTTATCGAGACTCTTCAAATGGACCATAATACTTTCTGAATTGATATTCTCAATAATTAAACTTGTTTATTTTTATTTGTGATCTGAAATTCTACTTCAGGCCTTTGTGCATACTGTAAATAGTTTTTCTCTCTCTTAGTTAATACTTTTGTCTTAGAATGAGAATACTTTTCTCAGTTTGTTTGTTTTTTTTTTCCATTGAAAATTCAGTAAAACATTTGAACAAAAAAAGAAACTGCATCTGGCCAGTGGAGGTTTAAGTTTACTTTTGGGCTGCTTTCAAGCTATAGGCTCATTGTACACACTTTAGGGCCATGCATACATGCATGGATTCTTTGATTCACCTTCCTGATTGTATTAAATTATATTCCTTGTATTATACAGCACCACTTGTTAGAATGTGTTTTAAGTTTGTAGTTTTGAACATTCTTCCAGTAAGCAATGAAACAAAATGCACGAACCAATAATGGCAAAACTACCAGTTTCATAAAATTTGAACAATATATGGCCAGTCAGACTTCTGTCATTACAGTCCACCAATATCAGTCAATAAGCACAATCTCCGCAGAAGAACATCTAAATAATTCTATATTAAAGCGCTCTTTAACTAACAAAGAGATTGCTAATAGCGTGTGTAGATAGTGTTTCATCTACAAATTCAGTGCCTGTCGCCCTTCAAGAATTAATTGCCTATATTTTATTACATTAAAAAAAATGGTTAGCTAGTAAAATTGCAGTAGGGAATAACTAACAAACCAGCAAGTAATTATGCTACCAACACTGCTTTCAAATTATACAGCACCAACAGTGACTGCCATTTGCTAAAAAAAAAAAAAAAAAAAAAAAAATCAGTTGCACATTGAAAACAGACTTAGCATGCACTGAAACTCAGTCCCTTGAAAATGCACTGAAACTCATAATTCCCTGAAAATGTACTGAAACTCAAATTCACAGTTCTGTCAGCAGTCTAGTAGTTGTACAGGATTCAGGCTCTGAAGCTCACAATTCCTTCAGCAGTCTGGTTGTTGGTATAAAGGATTCTCTTGTCTCCTGTAACCAAGTTACAGGGTCAAGCCTGATCAAATTAATTGACTAACCTGCCCCCCCAACTAGAAGATTACACACCATAACTCTCACACAGCAACACACACGCACACATACCCCCACTCTCTCACACAGCAAAACACACACACACACACCACTCAACTGTCCAGATTTTCACAGAATGTACAGATTTTTTCCTCATATTTTTGGACTGTTCCTCGTAAAATTTGTGGTTTTTCTGGCAAATCACTGGGAAGATCGGAGGATTGCAGACACTAAATGATACACACTTGAGTTTCAGACTTCATATCCTTCAGAAAATGCATGTTAACACAAATGCTATTATTCTAGCAACTCTCTAAGTTTATAAGAATAATATTTAAAATATGTCCCTATATTTGTCCCTCCATTATGTCAGGATTTGTCCAGATTTCTTGCACTTCAGAGTTTGAGAATATGCAGATACACCAACACACACACACACTTTCTCATACAGCAAAACGCATGCATACTTTATCTCAAATATGAACAGAACAGCTAGTTTAAATTATATACACACATACATACGCATACACGTGCATTCACTCTTACATAGAAACAAATAGTACTGTTAGTTTAAATTACATATACATACACACACTTACTGTCTCACATAGCAACTCAAACATATCTCTCTCATACAGCAACACACACACACACACACACTAATAAATTCAAAGGGGGATATTCCAGGGTGACTCTGTCACTGCTGTTAATCTGTCTTGCCCTGAACCCATTAAGCTGTCTACTTAAAAGTTTAGGTCATGGCTATACTTTGGCTCCTAGAAAACAGCAAGGTGTAAAGACTTCTCATCTTCTCTTTGTCGATGATTTAAAACTGTATAGCTCATCAGATGAGGAACTGAAAGCACGACTGTAAGTTGTCAAAACTTTTTCAGATGATATAAGAATGTCACTTGTTCTTGATAAATGTGGAAAAGCAACTTTAAAGCAGGAAAACTGCAGCACCATCACTTTGGGACAAGAATGTGATCTAAAAGAACTTGACAAGGAGGGAGTAGATAAATATTTAGGAATTTATGAAGGATCAACAATAAAACATGAACAAATGCAAATAAAACTTAGTAAGGAATACATTAGAAGACTTAAATTAATCCTGAAAACAACATTGACATCTAGGAACAAAATCCAAGCTATAAACCAATTTGCTCTTCCTGTCCTAACTTATAGTTTTGGAGTGATTGACTGGCCCCAAAACATGTTGGATAGATTAGATAGGAAAACAAGAAGGATGTTTCATACTCACCAAATGATATCCGTGCATACCATAATTATATATTCCCCGCTCCGAAGGAGAGATGGGCCTCCTTGAAATTGATTACATATATAGATCTGCAATCATGGGACTCAACACATCTGCTGACCTCATAAAACCCAAATATAGTTAATGTTTTGAAACATGAGGAGAATAAATCTAAGATAATTTCCCTTCTTAGTCTAGCAGAAGCATATCGGCATCAAGCAGGAATGGAAATCAAACCAGAAGTAGATAAAACTCCGGTAGCAACTAAATGTATCAAAAAACAAAAAAAAGAATATAAGGCGAAGGACTAGATGAGAGGGCAAGAAATGTGGAAAATGCATAAATATAGTTGCCAAGTACAGAAAACCTCTTGGAGAGCCTCATTCTGATGAGCAGGAATGGTTAAGGACAGGCAAATTCAAACCAAGAGATGAAAATTTAATATTGGTGGCCCACGATAGCAGGCTTCATACATGCTGGTTTACAAAGTCCATTGAACATGTGGGAGAAACAGACAAATGTAGGTTTTGTGTAACCGAATTGGAAGCAATTGCGCACGTCATTGCTGGTTGTGAGATAATGGCAGAAGGACTATGTACTGAAAGACATAATAATGTGGCAAGAATGTTGCACTGGGGATTGTGCAAATATTATGGTATTGAAGTGGCTGAAAAACACTGGAAACATGAACCGCAAAGCATTATAGAAAATGATGAAGTCTACATCACGTCTGATCACCCATTACCAACAGTTCAAAAGATAGATGCTAGAAAACTGGATATAGTGGTCCATGAAAACAAGACAAAAGTAGTATTGATAGTTGAAATCAGCACACCCAGTGACTACAGTGTCTTGTGCATCGCTCCTACTACTATTGGAACTGTCGGTCATTTTCTTTCACAGTGTTCTCATTTCTGCCCGCAAATCCAGATATTTTATGACTTTGTGTCTCTCTGTACGTAAGATGCTGTTGACACTATGTGTAGCGATTTCACTGATCAATGCTAATGTTGTCTTATTTTCATGGACCACTATATCTGGTTTTCTTGCATCTATCTTTTGAACTGTTGGTAATGGGTGATTCCACATGATGTAAACTTCAGCATTTTCTATGATGCTTTGTGGCTCATGTTTCCAGTCTTTTTCAGCTACTTCAATACCATAATGTTTGCACAATCACCAGTGCAGCAGTTTTGCCACATTATTATACTTCTCAGTATACAGTCCTTCTGTTATTATTATATCATAACCATCAACAAGATGTGCAACTGTTTGCAATTCTGTTACAAAACCTACATTTGTCTGTTTCTCCCACATGTTCAATGAACTCTGTAAACCAATGTGTACATAGTCCACTATTTTGGGCTACCAATATTAACCTTCCAGCCTTTGGTTTGAATTAATCTCTCCTTAACTATTCCTGCATTTGATCCTGATCAAAATGAGGTTGTTCAGGAGTTTTCTATACTTGCAACTATATTTATGCATTTTCCACATTTCTTGCCTTCTCATCTGATCCTTCACCTTATAGCCTTTCTTTTGTTTTTTGGCACATTAAGTCACTGCCTGATTTTTATCTACTTCTGGTTTGATTTCCATTCCCGCTTGATGCCAATGTGTTTCTTCTAGACATGTTTGGGTCTTATGAGGTCAGTAGATATGTATGCAGTCCCGCAATTGCAGATCTATACATGTAATCAATTTCAAGGAGGCCCATACCTCCCTCAGAAAGGAGAATATATAATCTTGGTATGTGTTGATTTTTATAAATCATATGATGAGCATGAAGCATCCTTCTTGTTTTCTTGTCTAATGTATCCAACACCTTTTGAGGCCAGTCAATCGCTTCAAAACTGTAAGTTAGGACAGGAAGAGCAAACTGGTTTATAGCTTGAACTTTGTTCCCAGGTGTCAGCACTGTTTTCAGGATTAATTTAAATCTTCTAAAATATTCCTTCCTAAGTTTTATTTGCATTTGTTCATGATTTATTGTTAATCTTTTACCAGTTCCCAAATATTTATACACTCCTTCTTGCTCAAGTTCTTTTATATCACATTTTTGTCCCAAATTTATGTTTTCTTGGTGCTGCAGCTTTCCTTCTTTAAAGGTTGCTTTCGCACATTTATCAAGACCAAATGACATTCTTATATCATCTGAAAAAGTTTTGACTACTTGCAGTTGTGTTTTCAGTTCCTCATCTGACGAGTAGTATAGTTTTAAATCATCAGCAATGTGAAAAAGAGAAGGCTTTACACTTTTTTTGCTTTCTGGGAGCCAGACTGTAGCCATGACCTAATCTGTTAAGTAGACAGCTTAATGGGTTTAGGGCAAGACAGCAGCGCAGCAGTGACAGAGTCACCCTGGAATATCCCTCTTTGGATTTTTATCCCTGGAATAATAAATTGTCCTTTATCATGACTTAACTGCAAAGTGGTTTGCCATTGTTTCATGGTCACCGTGATGTAGTTTATAAGTACAGGGTGTATCTTATACATTTTTAAGCACTCTTTTTATCCATGAATGTGGGATACTGTCAAATGTATGTTTGTAATCTATCCATGCCATACTAGAGTCTTCCCCTTTTTATAGTTCTCCACAATTACTTTATTTAACAACAAATGATCCTTTGTTCCATATAACTTTCTATAAGCCTTTTGTTCAAGTGCCATAACTGAGTTTTTTTTTCTAAATGGCAAAAAACTCTGGCATCAATTCCAGTGTATAGTTTATACGTTGGAAGGCAAGTTATTGGTCTATAGTTTGTAGGTTAGCTTGGAGGTTCACTCTTAAGTAGGAGCATTGTTTTTCCTGTTATTAGCAAGGCTGGTGTCTGTTTGGGATGCACATATAAATAGTTCTTACTCATGGCTAAATCTTCATGCAAAGATGTTAATACTTTTAGCCAGACGTTATGAACTGTTGTTGGGTGTTTGATTTTCCAATTAGGGGCTTTTCTTGAGTTTGTTTTAATCTCTCTGTCCATTACTTCATTCCATTTCATATCCTATACATTTTAATTTCTTATTCTTTCTTTTATTTCTTCTATCCATTTAGCATCTTTGTTATGTTACCACAGGATTTTAATAAATATCTGTTTCTTCTTTTTTTTGGCGGTCTTCCAATTCCTTTTACCTTGTTTTCCATTTCTCTATAAAATGTATTTGGGTCATCAATAAACTGGTTATTTTGTACTTTATATTTATCTGTGTATCTTTAAGTTTTTCTGCTTGTGCTGATATTCTTCATTTATTATTTGTGATAGTGCATGATAAATCCTGATCCGTTATAATACTGCACATTGCTTTTATCATGTCTAACTTTGAGTATTTTTGTTGATCTGTTTCCTCTTGTATACTCTTCTAACAGTGACACTTCTTGTTTTAACTGCTTCCATGATGGTATTTGATTATCGTATAATCCATGTGCACAAAGCCCATCTAAGGAATTAAACTTAACAATACCCTCACCTAGAGCTCGGCGTTTTTTTATTTGTTTTGGTTTCTACTGGCTTTTTGTTATTCCTGTTAAAGGTTATTAGTGCATTGCACATGTGTATAAAATCCGATACACTGTTGGGATGAAATGTGATCAGTTCAACTATTTTAGCACTTTTCAGGAGGATGCACTCAGCATTCCAGTCTTTGTGGCATATAATCATCGCCTTAGAGTTTTGGAGTATAATGCTTGTCTTACTAAAGATGTTTTCTAAAGAATGTGCTGCAGGTTCCTCATTTGATACTGTTTTGATTGCAATGTTTTTATCTTCAATTATCTCCTTATTTCTATGAGTATTACTTCTTTTCTTTTAGTTTTATAGGTTCACATGTGAATACAAGGGACCACTGAGGAGCCTGGCCCAAATAACCAGTTGCCTCTCAAAGTGATGAGGGAGTTCTCTCCCAGTTTAAATGTTTCTCCTTAGTGGTAGTAGACGCAGCACACTTGTTAAAGCGATACTTACTTGATACTAGAACCACACACACACACACACACACACACACACACATACAAGTTCACCACTTTTGAATTTGAACCACCTTCCTACCTAGTTACATAGTTTAGATAAGACAGTATCAAACACAAGCACCACAAAAGTTATGGTTTTGGCCATATATTTACATTTTTTCTCTCTCTTCTCTATTTTCAGTTAAATCTGGACAGAGTCTGTTCCTTTCTCTACTATGTCTGCATCATTATTCCTCACTTCTTTTGTATCTCTGCAAGCCAAATTATTTTTTTTAAATGCTAATATGTTTACATTTATTTTTCCTTTCTATTCTTCTGAACATGTTCTGTTTATGAAGTGATTTTTCTCTACTTGAAAGAAGAAATAAAAAACATTTGTTTCAGTTCCAGATACATTTCATATCTTGCAGTCTGTATTCAGTTAAAATATGATATGGTATATGAGAAGTTCAGTGCTTACATTGTTTGCTGTGCTTTTGTTGGTTCACAATATACATTTTCTGTAATCAATTTAACAGATATGACTGCACAGCAGTGAAATTCTTACCATTTAACCATGTTACTGTGTTGTCTGTTTTCACTTAATGATTGCATCTTCCACCAGCTCTGTTGGTATACAGGGGTAAAGCCCTGAGAATAACCCAGGTGACCCAAGTATTGACAAGTGAGTTGAATACCATTTGCAGCTAGAGAGAAGAAGCAGCGGAACTGCAAAGCTTTGCCTGCTCATGTATCTACTGGAAACCAACATTTGTGTGAGGATTGGGGCCTTTGAGGCAGTCACTCAGTGAGGTTGATGACATGCCTCACAATGAGTCGATTGCAGTTCCTCCCAGAAACCTAATACATATGCACAAGTGATAAGTGAGGGGCCATAAAACAGTATGCTAACCATTCTGCAAACAGCAAATGTCAGCTCTTGAGCTTGATGCCCTTCTGTGACCATGTAACTTGTCAGTTTGTGGGGAGGCTGCGTTCAGTGGCTTGAAGGGTAATCTAGGTACTCAACAATCAGTATAGGTACTCAGCAATCAGTAGTACTATAGCACTAATGGGGGTAAGTGCTTAATGGAGACCCATGCTTCTGCAGATGCAAGGTTAACTCATACTAGAAAGGAATAACCTGCAGAGGGGGTGGGTGAATGCCAGTTGCTGCTGCCATGGAGACAAAGCTGTACTGCAACTTATGCAGATGGAAAGTTACTTAGTTGTCAGCCTTATCTTTTAAAAATAGACTTAACATCAAACATACATAAATATGATTAAATTTAACTGGATTAAGTGAGCTACAGGTAAATGAGAGATTAAAATAAGTTCCATTATGTCTTCTCAGTTTTTCTGAACATCTATCACAAAAACTTTGACAGCAAGTACACACATTGAACAAGTACACACAAGCTCAGAACACATGTACTTGAGCTCTTGTAAAATATAATGAAATGAAATAAGGAAAAGCAAGCATTTTGAAGGGTGATAAGAAGCAATCTGTCCCCAATGTAAGGAGGGGTTTCACCACTCCATTAATTTATTCTCAGCCCTAGGTCAGTGCATTTCAATAAAAGAACAATAACTGTAAGGCAGCATAACACCTGGCTTAATAATTTTATGGGGGGCTACAGATCAGAACACCTACATATGAGATGCTTGAGCAGTTGAGTCTCTCTTGTATATGTCTCAAGCAATAGTGACACAAGAAGTTGACAACTGACAACTCAAGCTCAGGAGATCTAACCAATTGTCTATAATCTTTTAAAAATGACATTAAAACATTATGTAAGTATAGAAAACTGCTTCAAGATGCATGTTATGCAATGTTTACCCTTCTAATGGTTTAAACCCATCTGCAACAACAGTATCACTGGCTAATAGATAGTACACTTGTGTTTCGTGCTGAAAGGTCAGCAGATTGTGGTTTGTTCCCACCCAAAGTGCTAGGATTAATTTTACAGAACATACATTGCAGTACAGCATAACAGGGATGTGATCTCCTGTGCCATCCTTTTGATATGACATAATGCATGCATGCATGTTTAAAGACCCTGTGTTTCTAAAGTATAGCTAAACAGTCCACTTGTGCTTTGCTGGCAAGGTAATAATAAGGCCCAAACATGCATGTCCACAGCTAGTGTGGTCTGGCTTTATTGGCCTGAATATCCATAAAGACTTAAAAAGGAAAAATTCATTAACATTCAGAAGCCATATAGCTGAAACACTTGATTCCTTAAGTGGTCATTTGCATATATCCCATGGGCCTCTATTACAGGAGGTTTAAGGAATAACACAATGAAAACTCTAGCTTGGCTCAGTTTTTCTTGTAGTTTTTACTAAATGGTCTATCTATGTGACATTTTTACTCTTCGGTATGACCACCTTTATTTGATCAGAAATCACACTTCTAGAATACTCATTAGAACACATAAGCTGTAACAATTGTCGATGATATCCATCAGTTCTGTGAGAAAAAAATAATACAGCAAGTGAAAAACTGCAGATGTGTTTCCATACGGACACAAATAGCACATAAATGTCTCACAGTGTTACGGTAAAATGTTTGTTTTCAACAACAGGAAATAACTATGTGTGGAAATATAACATGCTTTCTTCTGCCAGTAGCATTACCTCACCCATCTAACCCTGTCCAGTTGAACCATATATGAACAGTTATAACCATAATAGTTGGAGAAGTCAAGCTTCTTGACTAATCCTTTCAACATGGCAAAATCTTACTTTTCAAATAATATTCCTAAAAAGCAGGCAAAGAAATAAAAACTCCTCCTTGTAACAAAAAATTGTCAAAGCATGCTCCAGTAATAAAGATAGCTAATGCATTTGTAAGTCTCACCTTTGCAGTAAATTTGAATACCACTAAAGTAAACATTGTAGTATACCATACGCTTGTTTACTGTTATCAGACAAAGCATTCATCAATTCTTTATACTCGGTATGTGGCAGGAGTTCAGGTGTATCCAAACAATGCAGTGTGTGTTTTGGATGTTCACCTTTTATCACAATGCCGCCTCACAGCAAGAGGTTCTCCGGTTCGATCCTCGGCTGGGGTGCCTTCTCTGCAGAGTCTGCATATCCTCCCTGTGGTCGCGTGGGTTTCCTCTGGCTGCTGCCATTTCCTCCCACATCCCAAAGACCTGCTGTAGGTGGATTGGACACTCTAAATTGGCCCTAGGTGTGAGTGTGTGCATGTGTGTGGCTTCTGTGGAATGTTGGGTGCCGGGCTGGCAACTCGACACCGTAAAACTCTACTGCCAATCATGAGCAGACAGGTGATCCACTGTGGCAACCCCTAACCAGGAAAAGCCGAAAGAAGAAGACCTTTTTATCACAATGCCTTGTAGAGCTGACATTTTAAGTTTCCAAAGTCCTGTGAATCATCAATATTTTCCTTCACAGCTACGTACTGAAATATCCAGTCCATTGCTATCCCTGAATCTATAAACAGATGCACTCCAGCAAAGAAAAAAATAACACAATGGGATGCACCAACATAAACTACTTTTATTAGTCTCAACATACAAGTGACCTCAAGAAATTGTGAGCTTTCTTTTGCTACTTGTACGTTGTAGTCATCAAAAATATTTTTTTTTTCCTAGAAAGCAGATTGTACTAGACTCTCATAATCACAGCAGGATCTGCTCCTTTACATACAACTAAAGCCTCATCAAAATGTTTCAAGATTGTCCAGCTGCTGGTCCTGAAGTTAAAAATAGTATCCTGTAAGCTGTGTAAAGTTAATACAATTAACCAGACTAGCAGAGCACTCCACCATCTGATATTTCCCGTACACTGCATAGTTGTCTTCTTCCCTTTGCAGAACTCCAGTAGCGCACACATTCTTCCTCCTTACCCTCTAATTCATTAGTAAATTTAAATGGGAATTATTAACTTTTTCAGTTGCTACTTTGTTTTTCTGCAGTAATGGCAAAATGCATCTGCCAGATTATTGCTCAATATGTCCACATTTCCATTCCTTATGTCCTTTTAATAGGTTCATACATGTTTACTAGGCCAATGACCACAAGGGCTTTTTTAGGCCTAGCCATGCATCCCAAATCTCTGACAAGTACTGATACACTTGATAAGTGGGGCATGGGCCTGAGGCCATAAATGTAGACAATTTATTGTTCATCTTTCTTAATTCATCTAGCTCCAATATCCAGTGACATTCTACCATCACTAAAAAAGCAGATCCAGTGACTTTTCTGCACTGATGGCTTTTACTTTTGCAGATTCAGTCACTTTTCTGCACTGATGACTTTTGTTTTCAGAGCAATACTATAGACTAATTTCATTGTCTACCGTAACACGCAAGCAGAATGTCAGAGTTCTGTGACATTATATTTCAGAAGTCTGTACAGAGCACTGCACCCGCCTAAGTTGTGCTTGAAATTTAAAATGTATATAAGTAGTTTTGCTCTAATACAAATGGGAATTATTTGCCTTCAGCTAACCAAGTACAATCATTCTTAAATCTGGGAGTTCCAGTTGGAAACAGAGCTGTCCTGTTTTGGGAAATGTGATAGCCTGTTAGTCATTTACAACCAGAAAATGAAATAAATGAAAGAACATGTTCCAGTGAAGATAGAAAAAAGTACCCTTAA
>NC_056736.1:409717243-409719743 GCF_019279795.1 Protopterus annectens | reverse complement strand
AAGTCTGAAAAGACAGAATGAAGTGTATCAGTGGTTATGGAGGACAACGTGCAAGGTGGCTTGCTAATGGAAGGAGTTATGTCTCCAAATCCGACAACTTCAATATATTTTACACCGGCAGAGTTAATGTCGGATCAACAAGCTAAGGATGATGATAACATGGTTCGTACGAGCACTGTAATGAGAAGGAAGATACAACTTGATAAAGCCAGAGGGCCAGAATTTTCCAGTGGTTCCCCTACCTATTCGGGTGGGGAGAACGAGATCAACGGAGCAGGATCCAGGAAGGGGAGCCAAACGGAAGGACCCTCAGGTCCAACAGCAGGTACATTTTTCCAAGAAGACCTGGAACCAAGGTCTTTAGTATTGAACATTCCTAAGTATGAGCTAACATGTGATGAACTGAGTCTGTTGGACAAAGGTATGAATTTCATACCATCAGGCAAAATAGATGTGAGTGAAGCAATTTTAGCAGTGAGACTTTTCACACGAAATGTAGCTTTGAAACTTATGTTTGCTGATGCTCCTAATTCAGGATTAATGTGTTTTAAAAAGAATAGCACATTTTGTCCACACTTACCACCGGATTTAGAATTATTTCTTAAAGCGGTGGAAAACGACCTATATAATGAATTTAATAGTCAGGTAATAACCACCGGTAACAATTTGAGTGAACAAGAAAGAGTAGCTGTTGATAGTCTTAAGAATAATAGGAGTATAGTTATATGCCCAGCAGATAAACGGACCGGTAGTGTTAGACCATGACTTCTATTTGCTTTCCATGCTTGCAATGTTAGGAAGTGAATCTTATGAATTGATTTCGCCTGAATATATAGCCACAATACATAGCAGTATTTATAATACTTTGCTTGAGTGTAAGATGATGAATCTAATAACTGCTGAATTGTTTGATTATTTCTATGTAGAGTATCCTGTAATACCAAGGATACACGGTTTACCGAAAATACATAAAAATCTTACTTCTCCATAATTTAGACCTATAGTTTTTGGTGCAGGCTGGCTCACAGAACCGGTCTCCATTTATTTGGCTAATGAATTTAAACAGATTCTATCTAGATATACACATGTTCTGAAAGATACAGAACAGTTTCTAACTGACTTGTTTGTACATACTATTACATTAGTTGACACTACAGATATTCTATTGACCACCATGGATGTGGAGTCATTATTCACATGTATCCCTAATGAGGAAGGCATAGGGATGGTTAGGAAACTATTGTTGGAACAATATTTCATGTCAGTGGATAAGGCAGATTTACTCTGCTTACTACTAGAACAAGTTTTAGATAACAATGTCTTTCTGTTTCAAGACAAACTCTATAGACAGAAAAGAGGTGTGGCCATGGGCACTAGTTGTGCTAATACTTATGCAAATCTGGTCATGGTGGCCTGGGAAAGGGAGATTATGTTGAACCATTCTAGTATCATCTTCTACAGATGTTTTGTAGATGATATCTTTTTCCTGTGGAAAGGACCAGATATACTCCTCATAGATTTTTTAAAACATCTTAATAGCTTGGGGGGCTTTCTAAAGTTTACTTTGGAGTTCTCGATGAACAGCATTAATTACCTTAACACGACCATTTATTGACACAATAATGTGTATTTGACCAAGATATACAGGAAACCATGCTACAGACCTGCATTTCTGCATAGGACTAGTATGCACGATCCAAAAGTCTTTAATAACATAGTCAAGGGACAGGGTATGAGAGTGTCTAGGCTTTGCTGTGATGACACCTCATTACATGTTGAGCTGAATAAGTTAAAAGGAAGCTTCCTAACTAGAGGATACAATGTTGGAGAGGTGGATAGTGTTCACACCATAGTACATAAGTTTAGAGAAACTAGAGCCAGACCGTATTACTCTAACAGAACTCAGACAATTTCAAGTATTAGTAATAATGGTAGCCTAATCAAACCACATGTGATACTACCTTACAGTACAAATTTACACATTGTCAAACAAGCTATTTCTAATAATTGGAATATGCTTATGGTTGATAATAGGACTAGAAAATTGGTAGGTAATTATCCATTATATACATACAGAAACATGAAAAGACTTAAACAGCATTTGTGTTATACTGATTTAAGTGATAGTAGGATGCAGTATAACTAACCATATCTAGGGACAAAGAAATGTGGTAAATGTGTCCAATGTAGTTGTATAGATGAGTCCAGATTCTTTAAACATCCTGATACTGGTAGGTTATGGGAATTTAGGTGCCAATCTAACTGTAATACTAAAAATGTAGTATATGTGGCCCACTGTGAAACATGTTTTTGTTTCTATGTGGGCAAAACGAATAGAACACTTAGAGAGCGCATACAGGACCATATTTATTGTCTCTCCAGACAACATGAATATAGTGCCCTAGCCAAACATACTCTTCATAAGGGCAAGGAACGTGTTTTTAAATTTCAAGTGCTACATGTACAGAATACCAATATTAGGTTAGGTGACATTACTAAC